>NW_027469564.1:0-100827 GCF_051020765.1 Lasioglossum baleicum
ATGGGTTATGGGTTATGCGTTATGCGTTATGCGTTATGCGTTATGCGTTATGCGTTATGCGTTATGCGTTATGCGTTATGCGTTATGCGTTATGGGTTATGCGTTATGCGTAATTCGTTATGCGTTATGCGTTATGCGATATGCGTTATGCGTTATGCGTTATCCGTTATGCATTATGCGTTATGCGTTATGCGTTATCCGTTTTGCGTTATGCGTTATGGGCTATGCGTTATGCGTTATCAGCTATGCGTTAAGCGTTATGCGTTATGCGTCATGCGTTATGCGTAATGCGTTATGCGTTATGCGTTATGCGTTATGCGTTATGCGATATGCGTTATGCGTTATGCGTTATGCGTTATGCGTTATGCGTTATGCGTTATGCGTTATGCGTTATGCGTTATGCGTTATGCGTTATGCGTTATGCGTTATGCGTTATGCGTTATGCGTTATGCGTTATGCGTTATGCGTTATGCGTTATGCGTTATGCGTTATGCGTTATGCGTTATGCGTTATGCGTTATGCGTTATGCGTTATGCGTTATGCGTTATGCGTTATCCGTTATGCGTTATGCGTTATGCGTTATGCGTTATGCGTTATGCGTTATGCGTTATGCGTTATGCGTTATGCGTTATGCGTTATGCGTTATGCGTTATGCGTTATGCGTTATGCGTTATGCGTTATGCGTTATGCGTTATGCGTTATGCGTTATGCGTTATGCGTTATGCGTTATGCGTTATGCGTTATGCGTTATGCGTTATGCGTTATGCGTTATGCGTTATGCGTTATGCGTTATGCGTTATGCGTTATGCGTTATGCGTTATGCGTTATGCGTTATGCGTTATGCGTTATGCGTTATGCGTTATGCGTTATGCGTTATGCGTTATGCGTTATGCGTTATGCGTTATGCGTTATGCGTTATGCGTTATGCGTTATGCGTTATGCGTTATGCGTTATGCGTTATGCGTTATGCGTTATGCGTTATGCGTTATGCGTTATGCGTTATGCGTTATGCGTTATCCGTTATGCGTTATCCGTTATGCGTTTTGCGTTATGCGTTATGCGTTATGCGTTATGCGTTATGCGTTATGCGTTATGGGTTATGGGTTATGCGTTATGCGTTATGCGTTATGCGTTATGCGTTATGCGTTATGCGTTATGCGTTATGCGTTATGCGTTATGCGTTATGCGTTATGCGTTATGCGTTATGCGTTATGCGTTATGGGTTATGCGTTATGCGTAATTCGTTATGCGTTATGCGTTATGCGATATGCGTTATGCGTTATGCGTTATCCGTTATGCATTATGCGTTATGCGTTATGCGTTATCCGTTATGCGTTATGCGTTATGGGCTATGCGTTATGCGTTATCAGCTATGCGTTAAGCGTTATGCGTTATGCGTTATGCGTTATGCGTTATGCGTTATGCGTAATGCGTTATGCGTTATGCGTTATGCGTTATGCGTTATGCGATATGCGTTATGCGTTATGCGTTATGCGTTATGCGTTATGCGTTATGCGTTATGCGTTATGCGTTATGCGTTATGCGTTATGCGTTATGCGTTATGCGTTATGCGTTATGCGTTATGCGTTATGCGTTATGCGTTATGCGTTATGCGTTATCCGTTATGCGTTATCCGTTATGCGTTATGCGTTAAGCGTTATGCGTTATGCGTTATGCGTTATGCGTTATGCGTTATGCGTTATGCGTTATGCGTTATGCGTTATGCGTTATGCGTTATGCGTTATGCGTTATGCGTTATGCGTTATGCGTTATGCGTTATGCGTTATGCGTTATGCGTTATCCGTTATGCGTTATCCGTTATGCGTTATGCGTTAAGCGTTATGCGTTATGCGTATGCGTTATGCGTTATGCGTTATGCGTTATGGGTTATGGGTTATGCGTTATGCGTTATGCGTTATGCGTTATGCGTTATGCGTTATGCGTTATGCGTTATGCGTTATGCGTTATGCGTTATGCGTTATGCGTTAAGCGTTATGCGTTATGCGTTATGCGTTATGCGTTATGCGTTATGCGTTATGCGTTATGCGTTATGCGTTATGCGTTATGCGTTATGCGTTATGCGTTATGCGTTATGCGTTATGCGTTATGCGTTATGCGTTATGCGTTATGCGTTATGCGTTATCAGCTATGCGTTAAGCGTTATGCGTTATGCGTTATGCGTTATGCGTTATGCGTAATGCGTTATGCGTTATGCGTTATGCGTTATGCGTTATGCGATATGCGTTATGCGTTATGCGTTATGCGTTATGCGTTATGCGTTATGCGTTATGCGTTATGCGTTATGCGTTATGCGTTATGCGTTATGCGTTATGCGTTATGCGTTATGCGTTGTGCGTTATGCGTTATGCGTTATGCGTTATGCGTTATGCGTTATCCGTTATGCGTTATCCGTTATGCGTTATGCGTTAAGCGTTATGCGTTATGCGTTATGCGTTATGCGTTATGCGTTATGCGTTATGCGTTATGCGTTATGCGTTATGCGTTATGCGTTATGCGTTATGCGTTATGCGTTATGCGTTATGCGTTATGCGTTATGCGTTATGCGTTATGCGTTATGCGTTATCCGTTATGCGTTATCCGTTATGCGTTATGCGTTAAGCGTTATGCGTTATGCGTTATGCGTTATGCGTTATGCGTTATGGGTTATGGGTTATGCGTTATGCGTTATGCGTTATGCGTTATGCGTTTATGCGTTATGCGTTATGCGTTATGCGTTATGCGTTATGCGTTATGCGTTAAGCGTTATGCGTTATGCGTTAAGCGTTGCGTTATGCGTTATGCGTTATGCGTTATGCGTTATGCGTTATGCGTTTGCGTATGCGTTATGCGTTATGCGTTATGCGTTATGCGTTATGCGTTATGCGTTATGCGTTATGCGTTATGCGTTTATGCGTTATGCGTTATGCGTTATGCGTTATGCGTTATGCGTTATGCGTTATGCGTTATGCGTATGCGTTATGCGTTATGCGTTATGCGTTATGCGTTATGCGTTATGCGTTATGCGTTATGCGTTATGCGTTATGCGTTATGCGTTATGCGTTATGCGTTATGCGTTATGCGTTATGCGTTATGCGTTATGCGTTATGCGTTATGCGTTATGCGTTATGCGTTATGCGTTATGCGTTATGCGTTATGCGTTATGCGTTATGCGTTATGCGTTATGAGCTATGCGTTAAGCGTTATGCGTTATGCATTATGCGTTATGCGTTATGCGTAATGCGTTATGCGTTAAGCGTTATGCGTTATGCGTTATGCGTTATGCGTTATGCGTTATGCGTTATGCGTTATGCGTTATGCGTTATGCGTTATGCGTTATGCGTTATGCGTTATGCGTTATGCGTTATGCGTTATGCGTTATGCGTTATGCGTTATGCGTTATGCGTTATGCGTTATGCGTTATGCGTTATGCGTTATGCGTTATGCGTTATGCGTTATGCGTTATGCGTTATGCGTTATGCGTTATGCGTTATGCGTTATGCGTTATGCGTTATGCGTTATGCGTTATGCGTTATGCGTTATGCGTTATGCGTTATGCGTTATGCGTTATGCGTTATGCGTTATGCGTTATGCGTTATGCGTTATCCGTTATGCGTTATGAGCTATGCGTTAAGCGTTATGCGTTATGCATTATGCGTTATGCGTTATGCGTAATGCGTTATGCGTTATGCGTTATGCGTTATGCGTTATGCGTTATGCGTTGTGATTTATGCGTTATGCGGTTTGCGTTATGCGTTATGCGTTATGCGTTATGCGTCATGCGTTATGCGTTATGCGTTATGCGTTATGCGTTATGCGTTATGCGTTATGCGTTATGCGCTATGCGTTATGCGTTATGCGTTATGCGTTATGCGTTATGCGTTATGCGTTATGCGTTATGCGTTATGCGTTATGCGTTATGCGTTATGCGTTATGCGTTATGCGTTATGCGTTATGCGTTATGCGTTATGCGTTATGCGTTATGCGTTATGCGTTATGCGTTATGGGTTATGCGTTATGCGTTATTCGTTATGCGCTATGCGTTATGCGTTATGCGTTATCCGTTATGTGTTATGCGTTATGCGTTATGCGTTATCCGTTATGCGTTATGCGCGATGCGTTATGCGTTAAGCGTTATGGGCTATGCGTTAAGCGTTATGCGTTATGCATTATGCGTTACGCGTTATGCGTTAGGCGTTATGCGTTAAGCGTTATGCGTTATGCGTTATGCGTTATGTGTTATGCGTTATGCGTTATGCGTTATGAGTTATGCGTTATGCGTTATGCGTTATGCGTTATGCGTTATGCGTTATGCGTTATGCGTTATGCGTTATGCGTTATGCGTCATGCGTTATGCGTTATGCGTTATGCGTTATGCGTTATGCGTTATGCTTTGTGCGTTATGCGTTATGCGTTATGCGTTATGCGTTATGCGTTATGCGTTATGCGTTATGCGTTATGCGTTATGCGTTATGCGTTATGCGTTATGCGTTATGCGTTATGCGTTATGCGTTATGCGTTATGCGTTATGCGTTATGCGTTATGCGTTATGCGTTATGCGTTATGCGTTATGCGTTATGCGTTATGCTTTATGCGTTATCCGTTATGCGTTATGCGTTATGCGTTATCCGTTATGCGTTATGCGTTATGCGTTATGCGTTATGCGTTATGCGTTATGCGTTAAGCGTTATGCGTTATGCGTTATGCGTTATGCGTTATGCGTTGTGCGTTATGCATTATGCGTTATGCGGTATGCGTTATGCGTTATGCGTTATGCGTTATGCGTTATGCGTTATGCGTTATGCGTCTTGCGTTATCCGTTATGCGTTATGCGTTATGCGTTATGCGTTATGGGTTATGCGTTAAGCGTAATTCGTTATGCGTTATGCGTTATGCGTTATGCGTTATGCGATATGCGTTATGCGTTATCCGTTATGCATTATGCGTTATGCGTTATGCGTTATCCGTTATGCGTTATGCGCGATGCGTTATGCGTTTATGGGCTATGCGTTATGCGTTATCAGCTATGCGTTAAGCGTTATGCGTTATGCATTATGCGTTATGCGTTATGCGTAATGCGTTATGCGTTATGCGTTATGCGTTATGCGTTATGCGTTATGCGTTATGCGTTATGCGTTATGCGTTATGCGTTATGCGTTATGCGTTATGCGTTATGCGTTATGCGTTATGCGTTATGCGTTATGCGTTATGTGTTATGCGTTATGCGTTATCCGTTATGCGTTATCCGTTATGCGTTATGCGTTAAGCGTTATGCGTTATGCGTTATGCGTTATGCGTTATGCGTTATGCGTTATGGGTTATGGGTTATGCGTTATGCGTTATGCGTTATGAGCTATGCGTTAAGCGTTATGCGTTATGCATTATGCGTTATGCGTTGATGCGTAATGCGTTATGCGTTAAGCGTTATGCGTTATGCGTTATGCGTTATGCGTTATGCGTTATGCGTTATGCGTTATGCGTTATGCGTTATGCGTTATGCGTTATGCGTTATGCGTTATGCGTTATGCGTTATGCGTTATGCGTTATGCGTTATGCGTTATGCGTTATGCGTTATGCGTTATGCGTTATGCGTTATGCGTTATGCGTTATGCGTTATGCGTTATGCGTTATGCGTTATGCGTTATGCGTTATGCGTTATGCGTTATGCGTTATGCGTTATGCGTTATGCGTTATGCGTTATGCGTTATGCGTTATCCGTTATGCGTTATGAGCTATGCGTTAAGCGTTATGCGTTATGCATTATGCGTTATGCGTTATGCGTAATGCGTTATGCGTTATGCGTTATGCGTTATGCGTTATGCGTTATGCGTTGTGATTTATGCGTTATGCGGTTTGCGTTATGCGTTATGCGTTATGCGTTATGCGTCATGCGTTATGCGTTATGCGTTATGCGTTATGCGTTATGCGTTATGCGTTATGCGTTATGCGCTATGCGTTATGCGTTATGCGTTATGCGTTATGCGTTATGCGTTATGCGTTATGCGTTATGCGTTATGCGTTATGCGTTATGCGTTATGCGTTATGCGTTATGCGTTATGCGTTATGCGTTATGCGTTATGCGTTATGCGTTATGCGTTATGCGTTATGCGTTATGCGGTTATGGGTTATGCGTTATGCGTTATTCGTTATGCGCTATGCGTTATGCGTTATGCGTTATCCGTTATGTGTTATGCGTTATGCGTTATGCGTTATCCGTTATGCGTTATGCGCGATGCGTTATGCGTTAAGCGTTATGGGCTATGCGTTAAGCGTTATGCGTTATGCATTATGCGTTACGCGTTATGCGTTAGGCGTTATGCGTTAAGCGTTATGCGTTATGCGTTATGCGTTATGTGTTATGCGTTATGCGTTATGCGTTATGCGTTATGCGTTATGCGTTATGCGTTATGCGTTATGCGTTATGCGTTATGCGTTATGCGTTATGCGTCATGCGTTATGCGTTATGCGTTATGCGTTATGCGTTATGCGTTATGCTTTGTGCGTTATGCGTTATGCGTTATGCGTTATGCGTTATGCGTTATGCGTTATGCGTTATGCGTTATGCGTTATGCGTTATGCGTTATGCGTTATGCGTTATGCGTTATGCGTTATGCGTTATGCGTTATGCGTTATGCGTTATGCGTTATGCGTTATGCGTTATGCGTTATGCGTTATGCGTTATGCGTTATGCGTTATGCGTTATGCGTTATCCGTTATGCGTTATGCGTTATGCGTTATCCGTTATGCGTTATGCGTTATGCGTTATGCGTTATGCGTTATGCGTTATGCGTTATGCGTTATGCGTTATGCGTTATGCGTTATGCGTTATGCGTTGTGCGTTATGCATTATGCGTTATGCGGTATGCGTTATGCGTTATGCGTTATGCGTTATGCGTTATGCGTTATGCGTTATGCGTTATGCGTCTTGCGTTATCCGTTATGCGTTATGCGTTATGCGTTATGGGTTATGCGTTAAGCGTAATTCGTTATGCGTTATGCGTTATGCGTTATGCGTTATGCGATATGCGTTATGCGTTATCCGTTATGCATTATGCGTTATGCGTTATGCGTTATCCGTTATGCGTTATGCGCGATGCGTTATGCGTTATGGGCTATGCGTTATGCGTTATCAGCTATGCGTTAAGCGTTATGCGTTATGCATTATGCGTTATGCGTTATGCGTAATGCGTTATGCGTTATGCGTTATGCGTTATGCGTTATGCGTTATGCGTTATGCGTTATGCGTTATGCGTTATGCGTTATGCGTTATGCGTTATGCGTTATGCGTTATGCGTTATGTGTTATGCGTTATGCGTTATCCGTTATGCGTTATCCGTTATGCGTTATGCGTTAAGCGTTATGCGTTATGCGTTATGCGTTATGCGTTATGCGTTATGCGTTATGGGTTATGGGTTATGCGTTATGCGTTATGCGTTATGCGTTATGAGCTACGCGTTAAGCGTTATGCGTTATGCATTATGCGTTATGCGTTATGCGTAATGCGTTATGCGTTAAGCGTTATGCGTTATGCGTTATGCGTTATGCGTTATGCGTTAAGCGTTATGCGTTATGCGTTATGCGTTATGCGTTATGCGTTATGCGTTATGCGTTATGCGTTATGCGTTATGCATTATGCGTTATGCGTTATGCGTTATGCGTTATGCGTTATGCGTTATGCGTTATGCGTTATGCGTTATGCGTTATGCGTTATGCGTTATGCGTTATGCGTTATGCGTTATGCGTTATGCGTTATGCGTTATGCGTTATGCGTTATGCGTTATGCGTTATGCGTTATCCGTTATGCGTTATCCGTTATGCGTTATGCGTTAAGCGTTATGCGTTATGCGTTATCAGCTATGCGTTAAGCGTTATGCGTTATGCATTATGCGTTATGCGTTATGCGTAATGCGTTATGCGTTATGCGTTATGCGTTATGCGTTATGCGTTATGCGTTATGCGTTATGCGTTATGCGTTATGCGTTATGCGTTATGCGTTATGCGTTATGCGTTATGCGTTATGCGTTATGCGTTATGAGCTATGCGTTAAGCGTTATGCGTTATGCATTATGCGTTATGCGTTATGCGTAATGCGTTATGCGTTAAGCGTTATGCGTTATGCGTTATGCGTTATGCGTTATGCGTTATGCGTTATGCGTTATGCGTTATGCGTTATGCGTTATGCGTTATGCGTTATGCGTTATGCGTTATGCGTTATGCGTTATGCGTTATGCGTTATGCGTTATGCGTTATGCGTTATGCGTTATGGGTTATGGGTTATGCGTTATGCGTTATGCGTTATGCGTTATGCGTTATGCGTTTTGCGTTATGCGTTATGCGTTATGCGTTATGCGTTATGCGTTATGCGTTATGCGTTATGCGTTATGCGTTATGCGTTATCCGTTATGCGTTATGCGTTATGCGTTATCCGTTATGCGTTATGCGTTATGCGTTATGCGTTATGCGTTATGCGTTATGCGTTATGCTTTATGCGTTATGCGTTATGCGTCTTGCGTTATCCGTTATGCGTTATGCGTTATGCGTTATGCGTTATGCGTTATGCGTTATGGGTTATGCGTTATGCGTTATGCATTATGCGTTACCCGTTATGCGTTAGGCGTTATGCGTTAAGCGTTATGCGTTATGCGTTATGCGTTATGCGTTATGCGTTATGCGCGATGCGTTATGCGTTATGCGTTATGCGTTATGCGTTATGCGTTATGCGTTATGCGTTATGCGTTATGCGTTATGTGTTATGCGTTATGCGTTATGCGTTATGCGTTATGCGTTATGCGTTATGCGTTATGCGTTATGCGTTATGCGTTATGCGTTATGCGTTATGCGTTATGCGTTATGCGTTATGCGTTATGCGTTATGCGTTATGCGTTATGCGTCATGCGTTATCCGTTATGCGTTATGCGTTATGCGTAATGCGTTATGCGTTAAGCGTTATGCGTTAAGCGTTATGCGTTATGCGATATGCGTTATGCGTAATTCGTTATGCGTTATGCGTTATGCGTTATGCGTTATGCGTTATGCGTTATGCGTTATGCGTTATGCGTTATGCGTTATGCGTTATGCGTTATGCGTTATGCGTTATGAGTTATGCGTTAAGCGTTATGCGTTATGCATTATGCGTTATGCGTTATGCGTAATGCGTAATGCGTTATGCGTTAAGCGTTATGCGTTATCCGTTATGCGTTATGCGTTATGCGTTATGCGTTATGCGTTATGCGTTATGCGTTATGCGTTATGCGTTATGCGTTATGCGTTATGCGTTATGGGTTATGCGTTATGCGTAATTCGTTATGCGTTATGCGTTATGCGTTATGCGTTATCCGTTATGCGTTATGCGTTATGCGTTATCCGTTATGCGTTATGCGCGATGCGTTATGCGTTATGCGTTATGGGCTATGCGTTAAGCGTTATGCGTTATGCATTATGAGTTACGCGTTATGCGTTAGGCGTTATGCGTTAAGCGTTATGCGTTATGCGTTATGCGTTATGTGTTATGCGTTATGTGTTATGCGTTATGCGTTATGCGTTATGCGTTATGCGTTATGCGTTATGTGTTATGCGTTATGCGTTGTGCGTTATGCATTATGCGTTATGCGTTATGCGTTATGCGTTATGCGTTATGCGTTATGCGTTATGCGTTATGCGTTATGCGTTATGCGTTATGCGTTATGCGTTATGCTTTATGCGTTATGCGTTATGCGTCTTGCGTTATCCGTTATGCGTTATGCGTTATGCGTTATGCGTTATGCGTTATGCGTTATGCGTTATGCGTTATGCGTTATGCGTTATGCGTTATGCGTTATGCGTTATGCGTTATGCGTTATGCGTTATGCGTTATGCGTTATGCGTTATGCGTTATGCGTTATGCGTTATGCGTTATGCGTTATGCGTTATGCGTTATGCGTTATGCGTTATGCGTTATGCGTTATGCGTTATGCGTTATGCGTTATGCGTTATGCGTTATGCGTTATGCGTTATGCGTTATGCGCGATGCGTTATGCGTTATGCGTTATGCGTTATGGGCTATGCGTTAAGCGTTATGCGTTATGCATTATGCGTTACGCGTTATGCGTTAGACGTTATGCGTTAAGCGTTATGCGTTATGCGTTATGTGTTATGCGTTATGCGTTATGCGTTATGCGTTATGCGTTATGCGTTATGCGTTATGCGTTATGCGTTATGCGTTATGCGTTATGCGTTATGCGTTATGCGTTGTGCGTTATGCATTATGCGTTATGCGTTATGCGTTATGCGTTATGCGTTATGCGTTATGCGTTATGCGTTATGCGTTATGCGTTATGCGTTATGCGTTATGCGTTATGCGTTATGCGTTATGCGTTATGCGTTATGCGTTATGCGCGATGCGTTATGCGTTATGCGTTATGCGTTATGGGCTATGCGTTAAGCGTTATGCGTTATGCATTATGCGTTACGCGTTATGCGTTAGACGTTATGCGTTAAGCGTTATGCGTTATGCGTTATGTGTTATGCGTTATGCGTTATGCGTTATGCGTTATGCGTTATGCGTTATGCGTTATGCGTTATGCGTTATGCGTTATGCGTTATGCGTTATGCGTTATGCGTTGTGCGTTATGCATTATGCGTTATGCGTTATGCGTTATGCGTTATGCGTTATGCGTTATGCGTTATGCGTTATGCGTTATGCTTTATGCGTTATGCGTTATGCGTCTTCCGTTATCCGTTATGCGTTATGCGTTATGCGTTATGCGTTATGCGTTATGCGTTATGCGTTATGCGTTATGCGTTATGCGTTATGCGTTATGCGTTATGCGTTATGCGTTATGCGTTATGCGTTATGCGTTATGCGTTATGCGTTATGCGTTATGCGTTATGCGTTATGCGTTATGCGTTATGCGTTATGCGTTATGCGTTATGCGTTATGCGTTATGCGTTATGCGTTATGCGTTATGCGTTATGCGTTATGCGTTATGCGTTATGCGTTATGCGTTATGCGTTATGCGTTATGCGTTATGCGTTATGCGTTATGCGTTATGGGTTATGCGTTATGCATTATGCGTTACGCGTTATGCGTTAGGCGTTATGCGTTAAGCGTTATGCGTTATGCGTTATGCGTTATGTGTTATGCGTTATGCGTTATGCGTTATGCGTTATGCGTTATGCGTTATGCGTTATGCGTTATGCGTTATGCGTTATGCGTTATGCGTTATGCGTCATGCGTTATGCGTTATGCGTTATGCGTTATGCGTTATGCGTTATGCTTTGTGCGTTATGCGTTATGCGTTATGCGTTATGCGTTATGCGTTATGCGTTATGCGTTATGCGTTATGCGTTATGCGTTATGCGTTATGCGTTATGCGTTATGCGTTATGCGTTATGCGTTATGCGTTATGCGTTATGCGTTATGCGTTATGCGTTATGCGTTATGCGTTATGCGTTATGCGTTATGCGTTATGCGTTATGCGTTATGCGTTATGCGTTATGCGTTATGCGTTATGCGTTATCCGTTATGCGTTATGCGTTATGCGTTATCCGTTATGCGTTATGCGTTATGCGTTATGCGTTATGCGTTATGCGTTATGCGTTATGCGTTATGCGTTATGCGTTATGCGTTGTGCGTTATGCATTATGCGTTATGCGGTATGCGTTATGCGTTATGCGTTATGTGTTATGCGTTATGCGTTATGCGTTATGCGTCTTGCGTTATCCGTTATGCGTTATGCGTTATGCGTTATGGGTTATGCGTTAAGCGTAATTCGTTATGCGTTATGCGTTATGCGTTATGCGTTATGCGATATGCGTTATGCGTTATCCGTTATGCATTATGCGTTATGCGTTATGCGTTATCCGTTATGCGTTATGCGCGATGCGTTATGCGTTATGGGCTATGCGTTATGCGTTATCAGCTATGCGTTAAGCGTTATGCGTTATGCATTATGCGTTATGCGTTATGCGTAATGCGTTATGCGTTATGCGTTATGCGTTATGCGTTATGCGTTATGCGTTATGCGTTATGCGTTATGCGTTATGCGTTATGCGTTATGCGTTATGCGTTATGCGTTATGCGTTATGCGTTATGCGTTATGTGTTATGCGTTATGCGTTATCCGTTATGCGTTATCCGTTATGCGTTATGCGTTAAGCGTTATGCGTTATGCGTTATGCGTTATGCGTTATGCGTTATGCGTTATGCGTTATGGGTTATGGGTTATGCGTTATGCGTTATGCGTTATGCGTTATGAGCTACGCGTTAAGCGTTATGCGTTATGCATTATGCGTTATGCGTTATGCGTAATGCGTTATGCGTTAAGCGTTATGCGTTATGCGTTATGCGTTATGCGTTATGCGTTAAGCGTTATGCGTTATGCGTTATGCGTTATGCGTTATGCGTTATGCGTTATGCGTTATGCGTTATGCGTTATGCATTATGCGTTATGCGTTATGCGTTATGCGTTATGCGTTATGCGTTATGCGTTATGCGTTATGCGTTATGCGTTATGCGTTATGCGTTATGCGTTATGCGTTATGCGTTATGCGTTATGCGTTATGCGTTATGCGTTATGCGTTATGCGTTATGAGCTATGCGTTAAGCGTTATGCGTTATGCATTATGCGTTATGCGTTATGCGTAATGCGTTATGCGTTAAGCGTTATGCGTTATGCGTTATGCGTTATGCGTTATGCGTTATGCGTTATGCGTTATGCGTTATGCGTTATGCGTTATGCGTTATGCGTTATGCGTTATGCGTTATGCGTTATGCGTTATGCGTTATGGGTTATGGGTTATGCGTTATGCGTTATGCGTTATGCGTTATGCGTTATGCGTTATGCGTTTTGCGTTATGCGTTATGCGTTATGCGTTATGCGTTATGCGTTATGCGTTATGCGTTATGCGTTATGCGTTATGCGTTATCCGTTATGCGTTATGCGTTATGCGTTATCCGTTATGCGTTATGCGTTATGCGTTATGCGTTATGCGTTATGCGTTATGCGTTATGCGTTATGCGTTATGCGTTATGCTTTATGCGTTATGCGTTATGCGTCTTGCGTTATCCGTTATGCGTTATGCGTTATGCGTTATGCGTTATGCGTTATGCGTTATGCGTTATGGGTTATGCGTTATGCGTTATGCATTATGCGTTACCCGTTATGCGTTAGGCGTTATGCGTTAAGCGTTATGCGTTATGCGTTATGCGTTATGCGTTATGCGTTATGCGTTATGCGTTATGCGTTATGCGTTATGCGTTATGCGTTATGCGTTATGCGTTATGAGCTATGCGTTAAGCGTTATGCGTTATGCATTATGCGTTATGCGTTATGCGTAATGCGTTATGCGTTAAGCGTTATGCGTTATCCGTTATGCGTTATGCGTTATGCGTTATGCGTTATGCGTTATGCGTTATGCGTTATGCGTTATGCGTTATGCGTTATGCGTTATGCGTTATGCGTTATGCGTTATGGGTTATGCGTTATGCGTAATTCGTTATGCGTTATGCGTTATGCGTTATGCGTTATCCGTTATGCGTTATGCGTTATGCGTTATCCGTTATGCGTTATGCGCGATGCGTTATGCGTTATGCGTTATGGGCTATGCGTTAAGCGTTATGCGTTATGCATTATGAGTTACGCGTTATGCGTTAGGCGTTATGCGTTAAGCGTTATGCGTTATGCGTTATGCGTTATGTGTTATGCGTTATGTGTTATGCGTTATGCGTTATGCGTTATGCGTTATGCGTTTTGCGTTATGCGTTATGCGTTATGCGTTATGCGTTATGCGTTATGCGTTATGCGTTATGCGTTATGCGTTATGCGTTATCCGTTATGCGTTATGCGTTATGCGTTATCCGTTATGCGTTATGCGTTATGCGTTATGCGTTATGCGTTATGCGTTATGCGTTATGCTTTATGCGTTATGCGTTATGCGTCTTGCGTTATCCGTTATGCGTTATGCGTTATGCGTTATGCGTTATGCGTTATGCGTTATGCGTTATGCGTTATGGGTTATGCGTTATGCGTTATGCATTATGCGTTACCCGTTATGCGTTAGGCGTTATGCGTTAAGCGTTATGCGTTATGCGTTATGCGTTATGCGTTATGCGTTATGCGCGATGCGTTATGCGTTATGCGTTATGCGTTATGCGTTATGCGTTATGCGTTATGCGTTATGCGTTATGCGTTATGTGTTATGCGTTATGCGTTATGCGTTATGCGTTATGCGTTATGCGTTATGCGTTATGCGTTATGCGTTATGCGTTATGCGTTATGCGTTATGCGTTATGCGTTATGCGTTATGCGTTATGCGTTATGCGTTATGCGTCATGCGTTATCCGTTATGCGTTATGCGTTATGCGTAATGCGTTATGCGTTAAGCGTTATGCGTTAAGCGTTATGCGTTATGCGATATGCGTTATGCGTAATTCGTTATGCGTTATGCGTTATGCGTTATGCGTTATGCGTTATGCGTTATGCGTTATGCGTTATGCGTTATGCGTTATGCGTTATGAGCTATGCGTTAAGCGTTATGCGTTATGCATTATGCGTTATGCGTTATGCGTAATGCGTTATGCGTTAAGCGTTATGCGTTATCCGTTATGCGTTATGCGTTATGCGTTATGCGTTATGCGTTATGCGTTATGCGTTATGCGTTATGCGTTATGCGTTATGCGTTATGCGTTATGCGTTATGCGTTATGGGTTATGCGTTATGCGTAATTCGTTATGCGTTATGCGTTATGCGTTATGCGTTATCCGTTATGCGTTATGCGTTATGCGTTATCCGTTATGCGTTATGCGCGATGCGTTATGCGTTATGCGTTATGGGCTATGCGTTAAGCGTTATGCGTTATGCATTATGAGTTACGCGTTATGCGTTAGGCGTTATGCGTTAAGCGTTATGCGTTATGCGTTATGCGTTATGTGTTATGCGTTATGTGTTATGCGTTATGCGTTATGCGTTATGCGTTATGCGTTATGCGTTATGTGTTATGCGTTATGCGTTATGCGTTGTGCGTTATGCATTATGCGTTATGCGTTATGCGTTATGCGTTATGCGTTATGCGTTATGCGTTATGCGTTATGCGTTATGCGTTATGCGTTATGCTTTATGCGTTATGCGTTATGCGTCTTGCGTTATCCGTTATGCGTTATGCGTTATGCGTTATGCGTTATGCGTTATGCGTTATGCGTTATGCGTTATGCGTTATGCGTTATGCGTTATGCGTTATGCGTTATTCGTTATGCGTTATGCGTTATGCGTTATGCGTTATGCGTTATGCGTTATGCGTTATGCGTTATGCGTTATGCGTTATGCGTTATGCGTTATGCGTTATGCGTTATGCGTTATGCGTTATGCGTTATGCGCGATGCGTTATGCGTTATGCGTTATGCGTTATGGGCTATGCGTTAAGCGTTATGCGTTATGCATTATGCGTTACGCGTTATGCGTTAGACGTTATGCGTTAAGCGTTATGCGTTATGCGTTATGTGTTATGCGTTATGCGTTATGCGTTATGCGTTATGCGTTATGCGTTATGCGTTATGCGTTATGCGTTATGCGTTATGCGTTATGCGTTATGCGTTATGCGTTATGCGTTATGCGTTATGCGTTATGCGTTATGCGTTGTGCGTTATGCATTATGCGTTATGCGTTATGCGTTATGCGTTATGCGTTATGCGTTATGCGTTATGCGTTATGCGTTATGCGTTATGCTTTATGCGTTATGCGTTATGCGTCTTCCGTTATCCGTTATGCGTTATGCGTTATGCGTTATGCGTTATGCGTTATGCGTTATGCGTTATGCGTTATGCGTTATGCGTTATGCGTTATGCGTTATGCGTTATGCGTTATGCGTAATGCGTTATGCGTTATGCGTTATGCGTTATGCGTTATGCGTTATGCGTTATGCGTTATGCGTTATGCGTTATGCGTTATGCGTTATGCGTTATGCGTTATGCGTTATGCGTTATGCGTTATGCGTTATGCGTTATGCGTTATGCGTTATGCGTTATGCGTTATGCGTTATGCGTTATGCGTTATGGGTTATGCATTATGCGTAATTCGTTATGCGTTATGCGTTATGCGTTATGCGTTATCCGTTATGCGTTATGCGTTATGCGTTATCCGTTATGCGTTATGCGCGATGCGTTATGCGTTATGCGTTATGCGTTATGCGTTAAGCGTTATGCATTATGCGTTACGCGTTATGCGTTAGGCGTTATGCGTTAAGCGTTATGCGTTATGCGTTATGCGTTATGTGTTATGCGTTATGCGTTATGCGTTATGCGTTATGCGTTATGCGTTATGCGTTATGCGTTATGCGTTATGCGTTATGCGTTATGCGTTATGCGTTATGCGTTATGCGTTATGCGTTATGCGTTATGCGTTATGCGTTATGCGTTATGCGTTATGCGTTATGCGTTATGCGTTATGCGTTATGCGTTATGCGTTATGCGTTATGCGTTATGCGTTATGCGTTATGCGTTATGCGCGATGCGTTATGCGTTATGCGTTATGCGTTATGGGCTATGCGTTAAGCGTTATGCGTTATGCATTATGCGTTACGCGTTATGCGTTAGACGTTATGCGTTAAGCGTTATGCGTTATGCGTTATGTGTTATGCGTTATGCGTTATGCGTTATGCGTTATGCGTTATGCGTTATGCGTTATGCGTTATGCGTTATGCGTTATGCGTTATGCGTTATGCGTTATGCGTTATGCGTTATGCGTTATGCGTTGTGCGTTATGCATTATGCGTTATGCGTTATGCGTTATGCGTTATGCGTTATGCGTTATGCGTTATGCGTTATGCGTTATGCGTTATGCTTTATGCGTTATGCGTTATGCGTCTTCCGTTATCCGTTATGCGTTATGCGTTATGCGTTATGCGTTATGCGTTATGCGTTATGCGTTATGCGTTATGCGTTATGCGTTATGCGTTATGCGTTATGCGTTATGCGTTATGCGTAATGCGTTATGCGTTATGCGTTATGCGTTATGCGTTATGCGTTATGCGTTATGCGTTATGCGTTATGCGTTATGCGTTATGCGTTATGCGTTATGCGTTATGCGTTATGCGTTATGCGTTATGCGTTATGCGTTATGCGTTATGCGTTATGCGTTATGCGTTATGCGTTATGCGTTATGCGTTATGCGTTATGCGTTATGGGTTATGCATTATGCGTAATTCGTTATGCGTTATGCGTTATGCGTTATGCGTTATCCGTTATGCGTTATGCGTTATGCGTTATCCGTTATGCGTTATGCGCGATGCGTTATGCGTTATGCGTTATGCGTTATGCGTTATGCGTTATGCATTATGCGTTACGCGTTATGCGTTAGGCGTTATGCGTTAAGCGTTATGCGTTATGCGTTATGCGTTATGTGTTATGCGTTATGCGTTATGCGTTATGCGTTATGCGTTATGCGTTATGCGTTATGCGTTATGCGTTATGCGTTATGCGTTATGCGTTATGCGTTATGCGTTATGCGTTATGCGTTATGCGTTAAGCGTTATGCGTTATGCGTTATGCGTTATGCGTTATGCGTTATGCGTTATGCGTCATGCGTCATGCGTTATGCGTTATGCGTTATGCGTTATGCGTTATGCGTTATGCGTTATGCGTTATGCGTTATGCGTTATGCGTTATGCGTTATGCGTTATGCGCTATGCGTTATGCGTTATGCGTTATGCGTTATGCGTTATGCGTTATGCGTTATGCGTTATGCGTTGCGCGTTATGCGTTATGCGTTATGCGTTATGGGTTATGCGTTATGCGTTATTCGTTATGCGCTATGCGTTATGCGTTATGCGTTATCCGTTATGCGTTATGCGTTATGCGTTATCCGTTATGCGTTATGCGCGATGCGTTATGCGTTAAGCGTTATGGGCTATGCGTTAAGCGTTATGCGTTATGCATTATGCGTTACGCGTTATGCGTTATGCGTTATGCGTTATGCGTTATGCGTTATGCGTTATGCGTTATGCGTTATGCGTTATGCGTTATGCGTTATGCGTTATGCGTTATGCGTTATGCGTTATCCGTTATGCGTTATCCGTTATGCGTTATGCGTTAAGCGTTATGCGTTATGCGTTATCAGCTATGCGTTAAGCGTTATGCGTTATGCATTATGCGTTATGCGTTATGCGTAATGCGTTATGCGTTATGCGTTATGCGTTATGCGTTATGCGTTATGCGTTATGCGTTATGCGTTATGCGTTATGCGTTATGCGTTATGCGTTATGCGTTATGCGTTATGCGTTATGCGTTATGAGCTATGCGTTAAGCGTTATGCGTTATGCATTATGCGTTATGCGTTATGCGTAATGCGTTATGCGTTAAGCGTTATGCGTTATGCGTTATGCGTTATGCGTTATGCGTTATGCGTTATGCGTTATGCGTTATGCGTTATGCGTTATGCGTTATGCGTTATGCGTTATGCGTTATGCGTTATGGGTTATGGGTTATGCGTTATGCGTTATGCGTTATGCGTTATGCGTTATGCGTTTTGCGTTATGCGTTATGCGTTATGCGTTATGCGTTATGCGTTATGCGTTATGCGTTATCCGTTATGCGTTATGCGTTATGCGTTATCCGTTATGCGTTATGCGTTATGCGTTATGCGTTATGCGTTATGCGTTATGCTTTATGCGTTATTCGTTATGCGTCTTGCGTTATCCGTTATGCGTTATGCGTTATGCGTTATGCGTTATGCGTTATGGGTTATGCGTTATGCGTTATGCATTATGCGTTACCCGTTATGCGTTAGGCGTTATGCGTTAAACGTTATGCGTTATGCGTTATGCGTTATGCGTTATGCGCGATGCGTTATGCGTTATGCGTTATGCGTTATGCGTTATGCGTTATGTGTTATGCGTTATGCGTTATGCGTTATGCGTTATGCGTTATGCGTTATGCGTTATGCGTTATGCGTTATGCGTTATGCGTTATGCGTTATGCGTTATGCGTTATGCGTTATGCGTTATGCGTTATGCGTTATGCGTTATGCGTTATGCGTCATGCGTTATCCGTTATGCGTTATGCGTTATGCGTAATGCGTTATGCGTTAAGCGTTATGCGTTAAGCGTTATGCGTTATGCGATATGCGTTATGCGTAATTCGTTATGCGTTATGCGTTATGCGTTATGCGTTATGCGTTATGCGTTATGCGTTATGCGTTATGCGTTATGCGTTATGCATTATGCGTTATGCGTTATGAGCTATGCGTTAAGCGTTATGCGTTATGCATTATGCGTTATGCGTTATGCTTTATGCGTTATGCGTTATGCGTTATGCGTTATGCGTTATGCGTTATGCGTTATGCGTTATGCGTTATGCGTTATGCGTTATGCGTTATGCGTTATGCGTTATGCGTTATGCGTTATGCGTTATGCGTTATGCGTTATGCGTTATGCGTTATGCGTTATGCGTTATGCGTTATGCGTTATGCGTTATGCGTTATGCGTTATGCGTTATGCGTTATGCGTTATGCGTTATGCGTTATGCGTTATGCGTTATGCGTTATGCGTTATGCGTTATGCGTTATGCGTTATGCGTTATGCGTTATGCGTTATGCGTTATGCGTTATGCGTTATGCGTTATGCGTTATGCGTTATGCGTTATGCGTTATGCGTTATGCGTTATGCGTTATGCGTTATGCGTTATGCGCGATGCGTTATGCGTTATGCGTTATGCGTTATGGGCTATGCGTTAAGCGTTATGCGTTATGCATTATGCGTTACGCGTTATGCGTTAGACGTTATGCGTTAAGCGTTATGCGTTATGCGTTATGCGTTATGCGTTATGCGTTGTGCGTTATGCGTTATGCGTTATGCGTTATGGGTTATGCGTTATGCGTTATTCGTTATGCGCTATGCGTTATGCGTTATGCGTTATCCGTTATGCGTTATGCGTTATGCGTTATGCGTTATCCGTTATGCGTTATGCGCGATGCGTTATGCGTTAAGCGTTATGGGCTATGCGTTAAGCGTTATGCGTTATGCATTATGCGTTACGCGTTATGCGTTAGGCGTTATGCGTTAAGCGTTATGCGTTATGCGTTATGCGTTATGCGTTATGCGTCATGCGTTATGCGTTATGCGTTATGCGTTATGCTTTGTGCGTTATGCGTTATGCGTTATGCGTTATGCGTTATGCGTTATGCGTTATGCGTTATGCGTTATGCGTTATGCGTTATGCGTTATGCGTTATGCGTTATGCGTTATGCGTTATGCGTTATGCGTTATGCGTTATGCGTTATGCGTTATGCGTTATGCGTTATGCGTTATGCGTTATGCGTTATGCGTTATGCGTTATGCGTTATGCGTTATGCGTTATGCGTTATGCGTTATGCGTTATGCGTTATGCGTTATGCGTTATGCGTTATGCGTTATGCGTTATGCGTTATGCGTTATGCGTTATGCGTTATGCGTTATGCGTTATGCGTTATGCGTTATGCGTTATCCGTTATGCGTTATGCGTTATCCGTTATGCGTTATGCGTTATGCGTTATGCGTTATGCGTTAAGCGTTATGCGTTATGCGTTATGCGTTTTGCGTTATGCGTTATGCGTTATGCGTTATGCGTTATGCGTTATGCGTTATGCGTTATGCGTTATGCGTTATGCGTTATGCGTTATGCGTTATGCGTTATGCGTTATGCGTTATGCGTTATGCGTTATGCGTTATGCGTTATGCGTTATGCGTTATGCGTTATGCGTTATGCGTTATGCGTTATGCGTTATGCGTTATGCGTTATGCGTTATGCGTTATGCGTTATGCGTTATGCGTTATGCGTTATGCGTTATGCGTTATGCGTTATGCGTTATGCGTTATGCGTTATGCGTTATGCGTTATGCGTTATGCGTTATGCGTTATGCGTTATGCGTTATGCGTTATGCGTTATGCGTTATGCGTTATGCGTTATGCGTTATGCGTTATGCGTTATGCGTTATGCGTTATGCGTTATGGGTTATGCGTTATGCGTTATGCATTATGCGTTACCCGTTATGCGTTAGGCGTTATGCGTTAAGCGTTATGCGTTATGCGTTATGCGTTATGCGTTATGCTTTATGCGTTATGCGTTATGCGTTATGCGTTATGCGTTATGCGTTATGCGTTATGCGTTATGCGTTATGCGTTATGCGTTATGCGTTATGCTTTATGCGTTATGCGTTATGCGTCTTGCGTTATCCGTTATGCGTTATGCGTTATGCGTTATGCGTTATGCGTTATGCGTTATGGGTTATGCGTTATGCGTTATGCATTATGCGTTACCCGTTATGCGTTAGGCGTTATGCGTTAAGCGTTATGCGTTATGCGTTATGCGTTATGCGTTATGCGTTATGCTTTATGCGTTATGCGTTATGCGTTATGCGTTATGCGTTATGCGTTATGCGTTATGCGTTATGCGTTATGCGTTATGCGTTATGCGTTATGCGTTATGCGTTATGCGTTATGCGTTATGCGTTATGCGTTATGCGTTATGCGTTATGCGTTATGCGTTATGCGTTATGCGTTATGCGTTATGCGTTATGCGTTATGCGCGATGCGTTATGCGTTATGCGTTATGCGTTATGGGCTATGCGTTAAGCGTTATGCGTTATGCATTATGCGTTACGCGTTATGCGTTAGACGTTATGCGTTAAGCGTTATGCGTTATGCGTTATGCGTTATGCGTTATGCGTTGTGCGTTATGCGTTATGCGTTATGCGTTATGGGTTATGCGTTATGCGTTATTCGTTATGCGCTATGCGTTATGCGTTATGCGTTATCCGTTATGCGTTATGCGTTATGCGTTATGCGTTATCCGTTATGCGTTATGCGCGATGCGTTATGCGTTAAGCGTTATGGGCTATGCGTTAAGCGTTATGCGTTATGCATTATGCGTTACGCGTTATGCGTTAGGCGTTATGCGTTAAGCGTTATGCGTTATGCGTTATGCGTTATGCGTTATGCGTTATGCGTCATGCGTTATGCGTTATGCGTTATGCGTTATGCTTTGTGCGTTATGCGTTATGCGTTATGCGTTATGCGTTATGCGTTATGCGTTATGCGTTATGCGTTATGCGTTATGCGTTATGCGTTATGCGTTATGCGTTATCCGTTATGCGTTATGCGTTAAGCGTTATGCGTTATGCGTTATGAGCTATGCGTTAAGCGTTATGCGTTATGCATTATGCGTTATGCGTTATGCGTAATGCGTTATGCGTTAAGCGTTATGCGTTATGCGTTATGCGTTATGCGTTATGCGTTATGCGTTATGCGTTATGCGTTATGCGTTATGCGTTATGCGTTATGCGTTATGCGTTATGCGTAATGCGTTATGCGTTATGCGTTATGCTTTATGCGTTATGCGTTATGCGTCTTGCGTTATCCGTTATGCGTTATGCGTTATGCGTTATGCGTTATGCGTTATGCGTTATGCGTTATGCGTTATGCGTTATGCGTTATGCGTTATGCGTTATGCGTTATGCGTTATGCGTTATGCGTTATGCGTTATGCGTTATGCGTTATGCGTTATGCGTTATGCTTTATGCGTTATGCGTTATGCGTCTTGCGTTATCCGTTATGCGTTATGCGTTATGCGTTATGCGTTATGCGTTATGCGTTATGCGTTATGCGTTATGGGTTATGGGTTATGCGTTATGCGTTATGCGTTATGCGTTATGCGTTATGCGTTATGCGTTATGGGTTATGCGTTATGCGTAATTCGTTATGCGTTATGCGTTATGCGTTATGCGTTATCCGTTATGCGTTATGCGTTATGCGTTATCCGTTATGCGTTATGCGCGATGCGTTATGCGTTATGCGTTATGCGTTATGCGTTATGCGTTATGCGTTATGCGTTATGCGTTATGCGTTATGCGTTATGCGTTATGCGTTATGCGTTATGCGTTATGCGTTATGCGTTATGCGTTATGCGTAATGCGTTATGCGTTATGCGTTATGCGTTATGCGTTATGCGTTATGCGTTATGCGTTATGCGTTATGCGTTATGCGTTATGCGTTATGCGTTATGCGTTATGCGTTATGCGTTATGCGTTGCGTTATGCGTTATGCGTTATGCGTTATGCGTTATGCGTTATGCGTTATGCGTTATGCGTTATGCGTTATGCGTTATGCGTTATGCGTTATGCGTTATGCGTTATGCGTTATGCGTTATGCGTTATGCGTTATGCGTTATGTGCGTTATGCGTTATGCGTTATGCGTTATGCGTTATGCGTTATGCGTTATGCGTTATGCGTTATGCGTTATGCGTTATGCGTTATGCGTTATGCGTTATGCGTTATGCGTTATGCGTTATGCGTTATGCGTTATGCGTTATGCGTTATGCGTTATGCGTTATGCGTTATGCGTTATGCGTTATGCGTTATGCGTTATGCGTTATGCGTTATGCGTTATGCGTTATGCGTTATGCGTTATGCGTTATGCGTTATGCGTTATGCGTTATGCGTTATGCGTTATGCGTTATGCGTTATGCGTTATGCGTTATGCGTTATGCGTTATGTGTTATGCGTTATGCGTTATCCGTTATGCGTTATCCGTTATGCGTTATGCGTTAAGCGTTATGCGTTATGCGTTATGCGTTATGCGTTATGCGTTATGCGTTATGCGTTATGCGTTATGGGTTATGGGTTATGCGTTATGCGTTATGCGTTATGCGTTATGAGCTATGCGTTAAGCGTTATGCGTTATGCATTATGCGTTATGCGTAATGCGTTATGCGTTAAGCGTTATGCGTTATGCGTTATGCGTTATGCGTTATGCGTTATGCGTTAAGCGTTATGCGTTATGCGTTATGCGTTATGCGTTATGCGTTATGCGTTATGCGTTATGCGTTATGCGTTATGCGTTATGCGTTATGCATTATGCGTTATGCGTTATGCGTTATGCGTTATGCGTTATGCGTTATGCGTTATGCGTTATGCGTTATGCGTTATCCGTTATGCGTTATCCGTTATGCGTTATGCGTTAAGCGTTATGCGTTATGCGTTATCAGCTATGCGTTAAGCGTTATGCGTTATGCATTATGCGTTATGCGTTATGCGTAATGCGTTATGCGTTATGCGTTATGCGTTATGCGTTATGCGTTATGCGTTATGCGTTATGCGTTATGCGTTATGCGTTATGCGTTATGCGTTATGCGTTATGCGTTATGCGTTATGCGTTATGCGTTATGCGTTATGCGTTATGCGTTATGCGTTATGCGTTATGCGTTATGCGTTATGCGTTATGCGTTATGCGTTATGCGTTATGCGTTATGCGTTATGCGTTATGAGCTATGCGTTAAGCGTTATGCGTTATGCATTATGCGTTATGCGTTATGCGTAATGCGTTATGCGTTAAGCGTTATGCGTTATGCGTTATGCGTTATGCGTTATGCGTTATGCGTTATGCGTTATGCGTTATGCGTTATGCGTTATGCGTTATGCGTTATGCGTTATGCGTTATGCGTTATGCGTTATGCGTTATGCGTTATGCGTTATGCGTTATGCGTTATGCGTTATGCGTTATGCGTTATGCGTTATGCGTTATGCGTTATGGGCTATGCGTTAAGCGTTATGCGTTATGCATTATGCGTTACGCGTTATGCGTTAGACGTTATGCGTTAAGCGTTATGCGTTATGCGTTATGTGTTATGCGTTATGCGTTATGCGTTATGCGTTATGCGTTATGCGTTATGCGTTATGCGTTATGCGTTATGCGTTATGCGTTATGCGTTATGCGTTATGCGTTATGCGTTATGCGTTATGCGTTGTGCGTTATGCATTATGCGTTATGCGTTATGCGTTATGCGTTATGCGTTATGCGTTATGCGTTATGCGTTATGCGTTATGCGTTATGCTTTATGCGTTATGCGTTATGCGTTATGCGTTATGCGTTATGCGTTATGCGTTATGCGTTATGCGTTATGCGTTATGCGTTATGCGTTATGCGTTATGCGTTATGGGTTATGCGTTATGCGTTATGCATTATGCGTTACCCGTTATGCGTTAGGCGTTATGCGTTAAGCGTTATGCGTTATGCGTTATGCGTTATGCGTTATGCGTTATGCGTTATGCGTTATGCGTTATTCGTTATGCGTTATGCGTTATGCGTTATGCGTTATGCGTTATGCGTTATGCGTTATGCGTTATGCGTTATGCGTTATGCGTTATGCGTTATGCGTTATGCGTCAAGCGTTATGCGTTATGCGTTATGAGTTATGCGTTATGCGTTATGCGTTATGCGTTATGCGTTATGCGTTATGCGTTATGCGTCATGCGTTATGCGTTATGCGTTATGCGTTATGCGTTATTCGTTATGCGTTATGCGTTACGCGTTATACGATATGCGTTATGCGCGATGCGTTATGCGTTATGCGTTATGAGCTATGCGTTAAGCGGTATGCGTTATGCGTTATGCGTTATGCGTTATGCGTTATGCGTTAAGCGTTATGCGTTATGCGTTAAGCGTTATGCGTTATGCGTTATGCGTTATGCGTTTTGCGTTATGCGTTATGCGTTATGCGTTATGCGTCATGCGTTATCCGTTATGCGTTATGCGTTATGCGTTATGCGTTATGCGTTATGCGTTATGCGTTATGCGTTATGCGTTATGCGTTATGCGTTATGCGGTATGCGTTATGCGTTATGCGTCTTGCGTTATCCGTTATCTGTTATGCGTTATGCGTTAAGCGTTATGCGTTATGCGTTATGCGTTATGCGTTATGCGTTATGCGTTATGCGTTATGCGTTATGCGTTATGCGTTATGCGTTATGCGTTATGCGTTATGCGTTATGCGTTATGCGTTATGCGTTATGCGTTATGCGTTATGCGTTATGCGTTATGCGTTATGCGTTATGCGTTATGCGTTATGCGTTATGCGTTATGGGTTATGGGTTATGCGTTATGAGTTATGCGTTATGCGTTATGCGTTATGCGTTATGCGTTATGCGTTATGCGTTATGCGTTATGCGTTATGCGTTATGCGTTATGCGTTATGCGTTATGCGTTATGCGTTATGCGTTATGCGTTATGCGTTATGCGTTATGCGTTATGCGTTATGCGTTATGAGCTATGCGATAAGCGTTATGCGTTATGCATTATGCGTTATGCGTTATGCGTAATGCGTTATGCGTTAAGCGTTATGCGTTATGCGTTATGCGTTATGCGTTATGCGTTATGCGTTATGCGTTATGCGTTATGCGTTATGCGTTATGCGTTATGCGTTATGCGTTATGCGTTATGCGTTATGCGTTATGCGTTATGCGTTATGCGTTATGCGTTATGCGTTATGCGTTATGGGCTATGCGTTAAGCGTTATGCGTTATGCATTATGCGTTACGCGTTATGCGTTAGACGTTATGCGTTAAGCGTTATGCGTTATGCGTTATGTGTTATGCGTTATGCGTTATGCGTTATGCGTTATGCGTTATGCGTTATGCGTTATGCGTTATGCGTTATGCGTTATGCGTTATGCGTTATGCGTTATGCGTTATGCGTTGTGCGTTATGCATTATGCGTTATGCGTTATGCGTTATGCGTTATGCGTTATGCGTTATGCGTTATGCGTTATGCGTTATGCGTTATGCTTTATGCGTTATGCGTTATGCGTTATGCGTTATGCGTTATGCGTTATGCGTTATGCGTTATGCGTTATGCGTTATGCGTTATGCGTTATGCGTTATGCGTTATGCGTTATGCGTTATGCGTTATGCTTTATGCGTTATGCGTTATGCGTCTTGCGTTATCCGTTATGCGTTATGCGTTATGCGTTATGCGTTATGCGTTATGCGTTATGCGTTATGCGTTATGCGTTATGCGTTATGCGTTATGCGTTATGGGTTATGCGTTATGCGTTATGCATTATGCGTTACCCGTTATGCGTTAGGCGTTATGCGTTAAGCGTTATGCGTTATGCGTTATGCGTTATGCGTTATGCATTATGCGTTATGCGTTATGCGTTATGCGTTATGCGTTATGCGTTATGCGTTATGCGTTATGCGTTATGCGTTATGCTTTATGCGTTATGCGTTATGCGTTATGCGTTATGCGTTATGCGTTATGCGTTATGCGTTATGCGTTATGCGTTATGCGTTATGCGTTATGCGTTATGCGTTATGCGTTATGGGTTATGCGTTATGCGTTATGCATTATGCGTTACCCGTTATGCGTTAGGCGTTATGCGTTAAGCGTTATGCGTTATGCGTTATGCGTTATGCGTTATGCGTTATGC
Organism: Lasioglossum baleicum; assembly: GCF_051020765.1. Lineage (NCBI taxonomy): Eukaryota > Metazoa > Arthropoda > Insecta > Hymenoptera > Halictidae > Lasioglossum > Lasioglossum baleicum. The sequence continues at coordinate 27,206 of NW_027469564.1, forward strand.
GTTATGCGTTATGCGTTATTCGTTATGCGTTATGCGTTATGCGTTATGCGTTATGCGTTATGCGTTATGCGTTATGCGTTATGCGTTATGCGTTATGCGTTATGCGTTATGCGTTATGCGTCAAGCGTTATGCGTTATGCGTTATGAGTTATGCGTTATGCGTTATGCGTTATGCGTTATGCGTTATGCGTTATGCGTTATGCGTCATGCGTTATGCGTTATGCGTTATGCGTTATGCGTTATTCGTTATGCGTTATGCGTTACGCGTTATACGATATGCGTTATGCGCGATGCGTTATGCGTTATGCGTTATGAGCTATGCGTTAAGCGGTATGCGTTATGCGTTATGCGTTATGCGTTATGCGTTATGCGTTAAGCGTTATGCGTTATGCGTTAAGCGTTATGCGTTATGCGTTATGCGTTATGCGTTTTGCGTTATGCGTTATGCGTTATGCGTTATGCGTCATGCGTTATCCGTTATGCGTTATGCGTTATGCGTTATGCGTTATGCGTTATGCGTTATGCGTTATGCGTTATGCGTTATGCGTTATGCGTTATGCGGTATGCGTTATGCGTTATGCGTCTTGCGTTATCCGTTATCTGTTATGCGTTATGCGTTAAGCGTTATGCGTTATGCGTTATGCGTTATGCGTTATGCGTTATGCGTTATGCGTTATGCGTTATGCGTTATGCGTTATGCGTTATGCGTTATGCGTTATGCGTTATGCGTTATGCGTTATGCGTTATGCGTTATGCGTTATGCGTTATGCGTTATGCGTTATGCGTTATGCGTTATGCGTTATGCGTTATGCGTTATGGGTTATGGGTTATGCGTTATGAGTTATGCGTTATGCGTTATGCGTTATGCGTTATGCGTTATGCGTTATGCGTTATGCGTTATGCGTTATGCGTTATGCGTTATGCGTTATGCGTTAGGCGTTATGCGTTATGCGTTATGCGTTATGCGTTATGCGTTATGCGTTATGCGTTATGCGTTATGAGCTATGCGATAAGCGTTATGCGTTATGCATTATGCGTTATGCGTTATGCGTAATGCGTTATGCGTTAAGCGTTATGCGTTATGCGTTATGCGTTATGCGTTATGCGTTATGCGTTATGCGTTATGCGTTATGCGTTATGCGTTATGCGTTATGCGTTATGCGTTATGCGTTATGCGTTATGCGTTATGCGTTATGCGTTATGCGTTATGGGCTATGCGTTAAGCGTTATGCGTTATGCATTATGCGTTACGCGTTATGCGTTAGACGTTATGCGTTAAGCGTTATGCGTTATGCGTTATGTGTTATGCGTTATGCGTTATGCGTTATGCGTTATGCGTTATGCGTTATGCGTTATGCGTTATGCGTTATGCGTTATGCGTTATGCGTTATGCGTTATGCGTTATGCGTTGTGCGTTATGCATTATGCGTTATGCGTTATGCGTTATGCGTTATGCGTTATGCGTTATGCGTTATGCGTTATGCGTTATGCGTTATGCTTTATGCGTTATGCGTTATGCGTTATGCGTTATGCGTTATGCGTTATGCGTTATGCGTTATGCGTTATGCGTTATGCGTTATGCGTTATGCGTTATGCGTTATGCGTTATGCGTTATGCGTTATGCTTTATGCGTTATGCGTTATGCGTCTTGCGTTATCCGTTATGCGTTATGCGTTATGCGTTATGCGTTATGCGTTATGCGTTATGCGTTATGCGTTATGCGTTATGCGTTATGCGTTATGCGTTATGGGTTATGCGTTATGCGTTATGCATTATGCGTTACCCGTTATGCGTTAGGCGTTATGCGTTAAGCGTTATGCGTTATGCGTTATGCGTTATGCGTTATGCGTTATGCGTTATGCGTTATGCGTTATGCGTTATGCGTTATGCGTTATGCGTTATGCGTTATGCGTTATGCGTTATGCGTTATGCGTTATGCGTTAAGCGTTATGCGTTATGCGTTATGTGTTATGCGTTATGCGTTATGCGTTATCCGTTATGCGTTATCCGTTATGCGTTATGCGTTATGCGTTAAGCGTTATGCGTTATTCGTTATGCGTTATGCGTTACGCGTTATACGATATGCGTTATGCGCGATGCGTTATGCGTGATGCGTTATGAGCTATGCGTTAAGCGGTATGCGTTGTGCGTTATGCGTTATGCGTTATGCGTTATGCGTTAAGCGTTATGCGTTATGCGTTATGCGTTATGCGTTATGCGTTAAGCGTTATGCGTTATGCGTTATGCGTTATGCGTTATGCGTTATGCGTTATGCGTTATGCGTTATGCGTTATGCGTTATGCGTTATGCGTTATGCGTTATGCGTTATGCGTTATGCGTTATGCGTTATGCGTTATGCGTTATGCGTTATGCGTTATGCGTTATGCGTTATGGGTTATGGGTTATGCGTTATGCGTTATGCGTTATGCGTTATGCGTTATGCGTTATGCGTTATGCGTTATGCGTTATGCGTTATGCGTTATGCGTTATGCGTTATGCGTTATGCGTTATGCGTTATGCGTTATGCGTTATGCGTTATGCGTTATGCGTTATGCGTTATGCGTTATGCGTTATGCGTTATGCGTTATGAGCTATGCGATAAGCGTTATGCGTTATGCATTATGCGTTATGCGTTATGCGTAATGCGTTATGCGTTAAGCGTTATGCGTTATGCGTTATGCGTTATGCGTTATGCGTTATGCGTTATGCGTTATGCGTTATGCGTTATGCGTTATGCGTTATGCGTTATGCGTTATGCGTTATGCGTTATGCGTTATGCGTTATGCGTTATGGGCTATGCGTTAAGCGTTATGCGTTATGCATTATGCGTTACGCGTTATGCGTTAGACGTTATGCGTTAAGCGTTATGCGTTATGCGTTATGTGTTATGCGTTATGCGTTATGCGTTATGCGTTATGCGTTATGCGTTATGCGTTATGCGTTATGCGTTATGCGTTATGCGTTATGCGTTATGCGTTATGCGTTATGCGTTATGCGTTGTGCGTTATGCATTATGCGTTATGCGTTATGCGTTATGCGTTATGCGTTATGCGTTATGCGTTATGCGTTATGCGTTATGCGTTATGCTTTATGCGTTATGCGTTATGCGTTATGCGTTATGCGTTATGCGTTATGCGTTATGCGTTATGCGTTATGCGTTATGCGTTATGCGTTATGCGTTATGCGTTATGCGTTATGCGTTATGCGTTATGCGTTATGCTTTATGCGTTATGCGTTATGCGTCTTGCGTTATCCGTTATGCGTTATGCGTTATGCGTTATGCGTTATGCGTTATGCGTTATGCGTTATGCGTTATGCGTTATGCGTTATGCGTTATGGGTTATGCGTTATGCGTTATGCATTATGCGTTACCCGTTATGCGTTAGGCGTTATGCGTTAAGCGTTATGCGTTATGCGTTATGCGTTATGCGTTATGCGTTATGCGTTATGCGTTATGCGTTATGCGTTATGCGTTATGCGTTATGCGTTATGCGTTATGCGTTATGCGTTAAGCGTTATGCGTTATGCGTTATGTGTTATGCGTTATGCGTTATGCGTTATCCGTTATGCGTTATCCGTTATGCGTTATGCGTTATGCGTTAAGCGTTATGCGTTATTCGTTATGCGTTATGCGTTACGCGTTATACGATATGCGTTATGCGCGATGCGTTATGCGTGATGCGTTATGAGCTATGCGTTAAGCGGTATGCGTTGTGCGTTATGCGTTATGCGTTATGCGTTATGCGTTAAGCGTTATGCGTTATGCGTTATGCGTTATGCGTTATGCGTTAAGCGTTATGCGTTATGCGTTATGCGTTATGCGTTATGCGTTATGCGTTATGCGTTATGCGTTATGCGTTATGCGTTATGCGTTATGCGTTATGCGTTATGCGTTATGCGTTATGCGTTATGCGTTATGCGTTATGCGTTATGCGTTATGCGTTATGCGTTATGCGTTATGCGTTATGCGTTATGCGTTATGCGTTATGCGTTATGCGTTATGCGTTATGCGTCAAGCGTTATGCGTTATGCGTTATGCGTTATGCGTTATGCGTTATGCGTTATGCGTTATGCGTTATGCGTTATGCGTCATGCGTTATGCGTTATGCGTTATGCGTTATGCGTTATTCGTTATGCGTTATGCGTTACGCGTTATACGATATGCGTTATGCGCGATGCGTTATGCGTTATGCGTTATGAGCTATGCGTTAAGCGGTATGCGTTATGCGTTATGCGTTATGCGTTATGCGTTATGCGTTAAGCGTTATGCGTTATGCGTTAAGCGTTATGCGTTATGCGTTATGCGTTATGCGTTTTGCGTTATGCGTTATGCGTTATGCGTTATGCGTCATGCGTTATCCGTTATGCGTTATGCGTTATGCGTTATGCGTTATGCGTTATGCGTTATGCGTTATGCGGTATGCGTTATGCGTTATGCGTCTTGCGTTATCCGTTATCTGTTATGCGTTATGCGTTAAGCGTTATGCGTTATGCGTTATGCGTTATGCGTTATGCGTTATGCGTTATGCGTTATGCGTTATGCGTTATGCGTTATGCGTTATGCGTTATGCGTTATGCGTTATGCGTTATGCGTTATGCGTTATGCGTTATGCGTTATGCGTTATGCGTTATGCGTTATGGGTTATGGGTTATGCGTTATGCGTTATGCGTTATGCGTTATGCGTTATGCGTTATGCGTTATGCGTTATGCGTTATGCGTTATCCGTTATGCGTTATCCGTTATGCGTTATGCGTTAAGCGTTATGCGTCTTGCGTTATCCGTTATGCGTTATGCGTTATGCGTTATGCGTTATGCGTTATGCGTTATGCGTTATGCGTTATGCGTTATGCGTTATGCGTTATGCGTTATGCGTTATGGGTTATGCGTTATGCGTTATGCATTATGCGTTACCCGTTATGCGTTAGGCGTTATGCGTTAAGCGTTATGCGTTATGCGTTATGCGTTATGCGTTATGCGTTATGCGTTATGCGTTATGCGTTATGCGTTATGCGTTATGCGTTAAGCGTTATGCGTTATGCGTTATGTGTTATGCGTTATGCGTTATGCGTTATCCGTTATGCGTTATCCGTTATGCGTTATGCGTTATGCGTTAAGCGTTATGCGTTATTCGTTATGCGTTATGCGTTACGCGTTATACGATATGCGTAATGCGCGATGCGTTATGCGTGATGCGTTATGAGCTATGCGTTAAGCGGTATGCGTTGTGCGTTATGCGTTATGCGTTATGCGTTATGCGTTAAGCGTTATGCGTTATGCGTTATGCGTTATGCGTTATGCGTTAAGCGTTATGCGTTATGCGTTATGCGTTATGCGTTATGCGTTATGCGTTATGCGTTATGCGTTATGCGTTATGCGTTATGCGTTATGCGTTATGCGTTATGCGTTATGCGTTATGCGTTATGCGTTATGCGTTATGCGTTATGCGTTATGCGTTATGCGTTATGCGTTATGCGTTATGCGTTATGCGTTATGCGTTATGCGTTAAGCGTTATGCGTTATGCGTCTTGCGTTATCCGTTATCTGTTATGCGTTATGCGTTAAGCGTTATGCGTTATGCGTTATGCGTTATGCGTTATGCGTTATGCGTTATGCGTTATGCGTTATGCGTTATGCGTTATGCGTTATGCGTTATGCGTTATGCGTTATGCGTTATGCGTTATGCGTTATGCGTTATGCGTTATGCGTTATGCGTTATGCGTTATGCGTTATGCGTTATGCGTTATGCGTTATGCGTTATGCGTTATGGGTTATGGGTTATGCGTTATGCGTTATGCGTTATGCGTTATGCGTTATGCGTTATGCGTTATGCGTTATGCGTTATGCGTTATGCGTTATCCGTTATGCGTTATCCGTTATGCGTTATGCGTTAAGCGTTATGCGTTATGCGTTATCAGCTATGCGTTAAGCGTTATGCGTTATGCATTATGCGTTATGCGTTATGCGTAATGCGTTATGCGTTATGCGTTATGCGTTATGCGTTATGCGTTATGCGTTATGCGTTATGCGTTATGCGTTATGCGTTATGCGTTATGCGTTATGCGTTATGCGTTATGCGTTATGCGTTATGCGTTATGCGTTATGCGTTATGCGTTATGCGTTATGGGTTATGCGTTATGCGTTATTCGTTATGCGTTATGCGTTATGCGTTATGCGTTATCCGTTATGCGTTATGCGTTATGCGTTATCCGTTATGCGTTATGCGCGATGCGTTATGCGTTATGCGTTATGCGTTATGCGTTATGCGTTATGCGTTATGCATTATGCGTTACGCGTTATGCGTTAGGCGTTATGCGTTAAGCGTTATGCGTTATGCGTTATGCGTTATGTGTTATGCGTTATGCGTTATGCGTTATGCGTTATGCGTTATGCGTTATGCGTTATGCGTTATGCGTTATGCGTTATGCGTTATGCGTTATGCGTTATGCGTTATGCGTTATGCGTTATGCGTTATGCGTTATGCGTTAAGCGTTATGCGTTATGCGTTATGCGTTATGCGTTATGCGTTATGCGTTATGCGTCATGCGTTATGCGTTATGCGTTATGCGTTATGCGTTATGCGTTATGCGTTATGCGTTATGCGTTATGCGTTAAGCGTTATGCGTTATGCGTTATGCATTATGCGTTACCCGTTATGCGTTAGGCGTTATGCGTTAAGCGTTATGCGTTATGCGTTATCCGTTATGCGTTATGCGTTAAGCGTTATGCGTTATGCGTTATCAGCTATGCGTTAAGCGTTATGCGTTATGCATTATGCGTTATGCGTTATGCGTAATGCGTTATGCGTTATGCGTTATGCGTTATGCGTTATGCGTTATGCGTTATGCGTTATGCGTTATGCGTTATGCGTTATGCGTTATGCGTTATGCGTTATGCGTTATGCGTTATGCGTTATGCGTTATGCGTTATGGGTTATGCGTTATGCGTTATTCGTTATGCGTTATGCGTTATGCGTTATGCGTTATCCGTTATGCGTTATGCGTTATGCGTTATCCGTTATGCGTTATGCGTTATGCGTTATGCGTTATGCGTTATGCGTTATGCGTTATGCGTTATGCGTTATGCGTTATGCGTTATGCGTTATGCGTTATGCGTTATGCGTTATGCGTTATGCGTTATGCGTTATGCGTTATGCGTTATGCGTTATGCGTTATGCGTTATGCGTTATGCGTTATGCGTTATGCGTTATGCGTTATGCGTTATGCGTTATGCGTTATGCGTTTTGCGTTATGCGTTATGCGTTATGCGTTATGCGTTATGCGTTATGCGTTATGCGTTATGCGTTATGCGTTATGCGTTATGCGTTATGCGTTATGCGTTATCCGTTATGCGTTATGCGTTATGCGTTATCCGTTATGCGTTATGCGTTAAGCGTTATGCGTTATGCGTTATGAGCTATGCGTTAAGCGTTATGCGTTATGCATTATGCGTTATGCGTTATGCGTAATGCGTTATGCGTTAAGCGTTATGCGTTATGCGTTATGCGTTATGCGTTATGCTTTATGCGTTATGCGTTATGCGTTATGCGTCTTGCGTTATCCGTTATGCGTTATGCGTTATGCGTTATGCGTTATGCGTTATGCGTTATGCGTTATGCGTTATGCGTTATGCGTTATGCGTTATGCGTTATGCGTTATGCGTTATGCGTTATGCGTTATGCGTTATGCGTTATGCGTTATGCGTTATGCGTTATGCGTTATGCGTTATGCGTTATGCGTTATGCGTTATGCGTTATGCGTTATGCGTTATGCGTTATGCGTTATGCGTTATGCGTTATGCGTTATGCGTTATGCGTTATGCGTTATGCGTTATGCGTTATGCGTTATGCGTTATGCGTTATGCGTTATGCGTAATGCGTTATGCGTTATGCGTTATGCTTTATGCGTTATGCGTTATGCGTCTTGCGTTATCCGTTATGCGCGATGCGTTATGCGTTATGCGTTAAGCGTTATGCGTTATGCATTATGCGTTACGCGTTATGCGTTAGGCGTTATGCGTTAAGCGTTATGCGTTATGCGTTATGCGTTATGCGTTATGCGTTATGCGTTATGCGTTATGCGTTATGCGTTATGCGTTATGCGTTATGCGTTATGCGTTATGCGTTATGCGTTATGCGTTATGCGTTAAGCGTTATGCGTTATGCGTTATCAGCTATGCGTTAAGCGTTATGCGTTATGCATTATGCGTTATGCGTTATGCGTAATGCGTTATGCGTTATGCGTTATGCGTTATGCGTTATGCGTTATGCGTTATGCGTTATGCGTTATGCGTTATGCGTTATGCGTTATGCGTTATGCGTTATGCGTCTTGCGTTATCCGTTATGCGTTATGCGTTATGCGTTATGCATTATGCGTTATGCGTTATGCGTTATGCGTTATGCGTTATGCGTTATGCGTTATGCGTTATGCGTTATGCGTTATGCGTTATGCGTTATGCGTTATGCGTTATGCGTTATGCGTTATGCGTTATGCGTTATGCGTTATGCGTTATGCGTTATGCGTTATGCGTTATGCGTTATGCGTTATGCGTTATGCGTTATGCGTTATGCGTTATGCGTTATGCGTTATGCGTTATGCGTTATGCGTTATGCGTTATGCGTTATGCGTTATGCGTTATGCGTTATGCGTAATGCGTTATGCGTTATGCGTTATGCTTTATGCGTTATGCGTTATGCGTCTTGCGTTATCCGTTATGCGTTATGCGTTATGCGTTATGCGTTATGCGTTATGCGTTATGCGTTATCCGTTATGCGTTATGCGCGATGCGTTATGCGTTATGCGTTAAGCGTTATGCGTTATGCATTATGCGTTACGCGTTATGCGTTAGGCGTTATGCGTTAAGCGTTATGCGTTATGCGTTATGCGTTATGCGTTATGCGTTATGCGTTATGCGTTATGCGTTATGCGTTATGCGTTATGCGTTATGCGTTATGCGTTATGCGTTATGCGTTATGCGTTAAGCGTTATGCGTTATGCGTTATCAGCTATGCGTTAAGCGTTATGCGTTATGCATTATGCGTTATGCGTTATGCGTAATGCGTTATGCGTTATGCGTTATGCGTTATGCGTTATGCGTTATGCGTTATGCGTTATGCGTTATGCGTTATGCGTTATGCGTTATGCGTTATGCGTTATGCGTTATGCGTTATGCGTTATGGGTTATGCGTTATGCGTTATTCGTTATGCGTTATGCGTTATGCGTTATGCGTTATCCGTTATGCGTTATGCGTTATGCGTTATCCGTTATGCGTTATGCGTTATGCGTTATGCGTTATGCGTTATGCGTTATGCGTTATGCGTTATGCGTTATGCGTTATGCGTTATGCGTTATGCGTTATGCGTTATGCGTTATGCGTTATGCGTTATGCGTTATGCGTTATGCGTTATGCGTTATGCGTTATGCGTTATGCGTTATGCGTTATGCGTTATGCGTTATGCGTTATGCGTTATGCGTTATGCGTTATGCGTTATGCGTTATGCGTTATGCGTTTTGCGTTATGCGTTATGCGTTATGCGTTATGCGTTATGCGTTATGCGTTATGCGTTATGCGTTATGCGTTATGCGTTATGCGTTATGCGTTATCCGTTATGCGTTATGCGTTATGCGTTATCCGTTATGCGTTATGCGTTAAGCGTTATGCGTTATGCGTTATGAGCTATGCGTTAAGCGTTATGCGTTATGCATTATGCGTTATGCGTTATGCGTAATGCGTTATGCGTTAAGCGTTATGCGTTATGCGTTATGCGTTATGCGTTATGCTTTATGCGTTATGCGTTATGCGTTATGCGTCTTGCGTTATCCGTTATGCGTTATGCGTTATGCGTTATGCGTTATGCGTTATGCGTTATGCGTTATGCGTTATGCGTTATGCGTTATGCGTTATGCGTTATGCGTTATGCGTTATGCGTTATGCGTTATGCGTTATGCGTTATGCGTTATGCGTTATGCGTTATGCGTTATGCGTTATGCGTTATGCGTTATGCGTTATGCGTTATGCGTTATGCGTTATGCGTTATGCGTTATGCGTTATGCGTTATGCGTTATGCGTTATGCGTTATGCGTTATGCGTTATGCGTTATGCGTTATGCGTTATGCGTAATGCGTTATGCGTTATGCGTTATGCTTTATGCGTTATGCGTTATGCGTCTTGCGTTATCCGTTATGCGTTATGCGTTATGCGTTATGCGTTATGCGTTATGCGTTATGCGTTATCCGTTATGCGTTATGCGCGATGCGTTATGCGTTATGCGTTAAGCGTTATGCGTTATGCATTATGCGTTACGCGTTATGCGTTAGGCGTTATGCGTTAAGCGTTATGCGTTATGCGTTATGCGTTATGCGTTATGCGTTATGCGTTATGCGTTATGCGTTATGCGTTATGCGTTATGCGTTATGCGTTATGCGTTATGCGTTATGCGTTATGCGTTATGCGTTATGCGTTATGCGTTATGCGTTATGCGTTATGCGTTATGCGTTATGCGTTATGCGTTATGCGTTATGCGTTATGCGTTATGCGTTATGCGTTATGCGTTATGCGTTATGCGTTATGCGTTATGCGTTATGCGTTATGCGTTATGCGTTATGCGTTATGCGTTATGCGTTATGCGTTATGCGTTATGCGTTATGCGTTATGCGTTATGCGTTATGCGTTATGCGTTATGCGTTATGCGTTATGCGTTATGCGTTATGCGTTATGCGTTATGCGTTATGCGTTATGCGTTATGCGTTATGCGTTATGCGTTATGCGTTATGCGTTATGCGTTATGCGTTATGCGTTATGTGTTATGCGTTATGCGTTATCCGTTATGCGTTATCCGTTATGCGTTATGCGTTAAGCGTTATGCGTTATGCGTTATGCGTTATGCGTTATGCGTTATGGGTTATGGGTTATGCGTTATGCGTTATGCGTTATGCGTTATGAGCTATGCGTTAAGCGTTATGCGTTATGCATTATGCGTTATGCGTTATGCGTAATGCGTTATGCGTTAAGCGTTATGCGTTATGCGTTATGCGTTATGCGTTATGCGTTATGCGTTAAGCGTTATGCGTTATGCGTTATGCGTTATGCGTTATGCGTTATGCGTTATGCGTTATGCGTTATGCGTTATGCGTTATGCGTTATGCGTTATGCATTATGCGTTATGCGTTATGCGTTATGCGTTATGCGTTATGCGTTATGCGTTATGCGTTATGCGTTATGCGTTATGCGTTATGCGTTATGCGTTATGCGTTATCCGTTATGCGTTATCCGTTATGCGTTATGCGTTAAGCGTTATGCGTTATGCGTTATCAGCTATGCGTTAAGCGTTATGCGTTATGCATTATGCGTTATGCGTTATGCGTAATGCGTTATGCGTTATGCGTTATGCGTTATGCGTTATGCGTTATGCGTTATGCGTTATGCGTTATGCGTTATGCGTTATGCGTTATGCGTTATGCGTTATGCGTTATGCGTTATGCGTTATGCGTTATGCGTTATGCGTTATGAGCTATGCGTTAAGCGTTATGCGTTATGCATTATGCGTTATGCGTTATGCGTAATGCGTTATGCGTTAAGCGTTATGCGTTATGCGTTATGCGTTATGCGTTATGCGTTATGCGTTATGCGTTATGCGTTATGCGTTATACGTTATGCGTTATGCGTTATGCGTTATGCGTTATGCGTTATGCGTTATGCGTTATGCGTTATGCGTTATGCGTTATGCGTTATGCGTTATGCGTTATGCGTTATGCGTTATGCGTTATGGGCTATGCGTTAAGCGTTATGCGTTATGCATTATGCGTTACGCGTTATGCGTTAGACGTTATGCGTTAAGCGTTATGCGTTATGCGTTATGTGTTATGCGTTATGCGTTATGCGTTATGCGTTATGCGTTATGCGTTATGCGTTATGCGTTATGCGTTATGCGTTATGCGTTATGCGTTATGCGTTATGCGTTATGCGTTGTGCGTTATGCATTATGCGTTATGCGTTATGCGTTATGCGTTATGCGTTATGCGTTATGCGTTATGCGTTATGCGTTATGCGTTATGCTTTATGCGTTATGCGTTATGCGTTATGCGTTATGCGTTATGCGTTATGCGTTATGCGTTATGCGTTATGCGTTATGCGTTATGCGTTATGCGTTATGCGTTATGCGTTATGCGTTATGCGTTATGCTTTATGCGTTATGCGTTATGCGTCTTGCGTTATCCGTAATGCGTTATGCGTTAAGCGTTATGCGTTATGCGTTATGCGTTATGCGTTATGCGTTATGCGTTATGCGTTATGCGTTATGCGTTATGCGTTATGCGTTATGCGTTATGCGTTATGCGTTATGCGTTATGCGTTATGCGTTATGCGTTATGCGTTATGCGTTATGCGTTATGCGTTATGCGTTATGCGTTATGCGTTATGCGTTATGCGTTATGCGTTATGCGTTATGCGTTATGCGTTATGCGTTATGCGTTATGCGTTATGCGTTATGCGTTATGCGTTATGCGTTATGCGTTATGCGTTATGCGTTATGCGTTATGCGTTATGCGTTATGCGTTATGCGTTATGCGTTATGCGTTATGCGTTATGCGTTATGCGTTATGCGTTATGCGTTATGCGTTATGCGTTATGCGTTATGCGTTATGCGTTATGCGTTATGCGTTATGCGTTATGCGTTATGCGTTATGCGTTATGCGTTATGCGTTATGCGTTATGCGTTATGCGTTATGCGTTATGCGTTATGCGTTATGTGTTATGCGTTATGCGTTATCCGTTATGCGTTATCCGTTATGCGTTATGCGTTAAGCGTTATGCGTTATGCGTTATGCGTTATGCGTTATGCGTTATGGGTTATGGGTTATGCGTTATGCGTTATGCGTTATGCGTTATGCGTTATGCGTTATGCGTTGTGCGTTATGCATTATGCGTTATGCGTTATGCGTTATGCGTTATGCGTTATGCGTTATGCGTTATGCGTTATGCTTTATGCGTTATGCGTTATGCGTTATGCGTTATGCGTTATGCGTTATGCGTTATGCGTTATGCGTTATGCGTTATGCGTTATGCGTTATGCGTTATGCGTTATGCGTTATGCGTTATGCGTTATGCGTTATGCGTTATGCGTTATGCGTTATGCGTTATGCGTTATGCGTTATGGGCTATGCGTTAAGCGTTATGCGTTATGCATTATGCGTTACGCGTTATGCGTTAGACGTTATGCGTTAAGCGTTATGCGTTATGCGTTATGTGTTATGCGTTATGCGTTATGCGTTATGCGTTATGCGTTATGCGTTATGCGTTATGCGTTATGCGTTATGCGTTATGCGTTATGCGTTATGCGTTGTGCGTTATGCATTATGCGTTATGCGTTATGCGTTATGCGTTATGCGTTATGCGTTATGCGTTATGCGTTATGCGTTATGCGTTATGCTTTATGCGTTATGCGTTATGCGTTATGCGTTATGCGTTATGCGTTATGCGTTATGCGTTATGCGTTATGCGTTATGCGTTATGCGTTATGCGTTATGCGTTATGCGTTATGCGTTATGCGTTATGCGTTATGCGTTATGCGTTATGCGTTATGCGTTATGCGTTATGCGTTATGCGTTATGCGTTATGCGTTATGCGTTATGCGTTATGCGTTATGCGTTATGCGTTATGCGTTATGCGTTATGCGTTATGCGTTATGCGTTATGCGTTATGCGTTATGCGTTATGCGTTATGCGTTATGCGTTATGCGTTATGCGTTATGCGTTATGCGTTATGCGTTATGCGTTATGCGTTATGCGTTATGCGTTATGCGTTATGCGTTATGCGTTATGCGTTATGCGTTATGCGTTATGCGTTATGCGTTATGCGTTATGCGTTATGCGTTATGCGTTATGCGTTATGCGTTATGCGTTATGCGTTATGCGTTATGCGTTATGCGTTATGCGTTATGCGTTATGCGTTATGCGTTATGCGTTATGCGTTATGTGTTATGCGTTATGCGTTATCCGTTATGCGTTATCCGTTATGCGTTATGCGTTAAGCGTTATGCGTTATGCGTTATGCGTTATGCGTTATGCGTTATGGGTTATGGGTTATGCGTTATGCGTTATGCGTTATGCGTTATGAGCTATGCGTTAAGCGTTATGCGTTATGCATTATGCGTTATGCGTTATGCGTAATGCGTTATGCGTTAAGCGTTATGCGTTATGCGTTATGCGTTATGCGTTATGCGTTATGCGTTAAGCGTTATGCGTTATGCGTTATGCGTTATGCGTTATGCGTTATGCGTTATGCGTTATGCGTTATGCGTTATGCGTTATGCATTATGCGTTATGCGTTATGCGTTATGCGTTATGCGTTATGCGTTATGCGTTATGCGTTATGCGTTATGCGTTATGCGTTATGCGTTATGCGTTATGCGTTATCCGTTATGCGTTATCCGTTATGCGTTATGCGTTAAGCGTTATGCGTTATGCGTTATCAGCTATGCGTTAAGCGTTATGCGTTATGCATTATGCGTTATGCGTTATGCGTAATGCGTTATGCGTTATGCGTTATGCGTTATGCGTTATGCGTTATGCGTAATGCGTTATGCGTTATGCGTTATGCGTTATGCGTTATGCGTTATGCGTTATGCGTTATGCGTTATGCGTTATGCGTTATGCGTTATGCGTTATGCGTTATGCGTTATGCGTTATGCGTCATGCGTTATGCGTTATGCGTTATGCGTTATGCGTTATTCGTTATGCGTTATGCGTTACGCGTTATACGATATGCGTTATGCGCGATGCGTTATGCGTTATGCGTTATGAGCTATGCGTTAAGCGGTATGCGTTATGCGTTATGCGTTATGCGTTATGCGTTATGCGTTAAGCGTTATGCGTTATGCGTTAAGCGTTATGCGTTATGCGTTATGCGTTATGCGTTTTGCGTTATGCGTTATGCGTTATGCGTTATGCGTCATGCGTTATCCGTTATGCGTTATGCGTTATGCGTTATGCGTTATGCGTTATGCGTTATGCGTTATGCGTTATGCCGTTATGCGTTATGGGTTATGGGTTATGCGTTATGCGTTATGCGTTATGCGTTATGCGTTATGCGTTATGCGTTATGCGTTATGCGTTATGCGTTATCCGTTATGCGTTATCCGTTATGCGTTATGCGTTAAGCGTTATGCGTTATGCGTTATCAGCTATGCGTTAAGCGTTATGCGTTATGCATTATGCGTTATGCGTTATGCGTAATGCGTTATGCGTTATGCGTTATGCGTTATGCGTTATGCGTTATGCGTTATGCGTTATGCGTTATGCGTTATGCTTTATGCGTTATGCGTTATGCGTTATGCGTCTTGCGTTATCCGTTATGCGTTATGCGTTATGCGTTATGCGTTATGCGTTATGCGTTATGCGTTATGCGTTATGCGTTATGCGTTATGCGTTATGCGTTATGCGTTATGCGTTATGCGTTATGCGTTATGGGTTATGCGTTATGCGTTATGCATTATGCGTTACCCGTTATGCGTTAGGCGTTATGCGTTAAGCGTTATGCGTTATGCGTTATGCGTTATGCGTTATGCGTTATGCGTTATGCGTTATGCGTTATGCGTTATGCGTTATGCGTTATGCGTTAAGCGTTATGCGTTATGCGTTATGTGTTATGCGTTATGCGTTATGCGTTATCCGTTATGCGTTATCCGTTATGCGTTATGCGTTATGCGTTAAGCGTTATGCGTTATTCGTTATGCGTTATGCGTTACGCGTTATACGATATGCGTAATGCGCGATGCGTTATGCGTGATGCGTTATGAGCTATGCGTTAAGCGGTATGCGTTGTGCGTTATGCGTTATGCGTTATGCGTTATGCGTTAAGCGTTATGCGTTATGCGTTATGCGTTATGCGTTATGCGTTAAGCGTTATGCGTTATGCGTTATGCGTTATGCGTTATGCGTTATGCGTTATGCGTTATGCGTTATGCGTTATGCGTTATGCGTTATGCGTTATGCGTTATGCGTTATGCGTTATGCGTTATGCGTTATGCGTTATGCGTTATGCGTTATGCGTTATGCGTTATGCGTTATGCGTTATGCGTTATGCGTTATGCGTTATGCGTTATGCGTTATGCGTTAAGCGTTATGCGTTATGCGTCTTGCGTTATCCGTTATCTGTTATGCGTTATGCGTTAAGCGTTATGCGTTATGCGTTATGCGTTATGCGTTATGCGTTATGCGTTATGCGTTATGCGTTATGCGTTATGCGTTATGCGTTATGCGTTATGCGTTATGCGTTATGCGTTATGCGTTATGCGTTATGCGTTATGCGTTATGCGTTATGCGTTATGCGTTATGCGTTATGGGTTATGGGTTATGCGTTATGCGTTATGCGTTATGCGTTATGCGTTATGCGTTATGCGTTATGCGTTATGCGTTATGCGTTATGCGTTATCCGTTATGCGTTATCCGTTATGCGTTATGCGTTAAGCGTTATGCGTTATGCGTTATCAGCTATGCGTTAAGCGTTATGCGTTATGCATTATGCGTTATGCGTTATGCGTAATGCGTTATGCGTTATGCGTTATGCGTTATGCGTTATGCGTTATGCGTTATGCGTTATGCGTTATGCGTTATGCGTTATGCGTTATGCGTTATGCGTTATGCGTTATGCGTTATGCGTTATGCGTTATGCGTTATGCGTTATGCGTTATGGGTTATGCGTTATGCGTTATTCGTTATGCGTTATGCGTTATGCGTTATGCGTTATCCGTTATGCGTTATGCGTTATGCGTTATCCGTTATGCGTTATGCGCGATGCGTTATGCGTTATGCGTTATGCGTTATGCGTTATGCGTTATGCGTTATGCGTTATGCATTATGCGTTACGC
Organism: Lasioglossum baleicum; assembly: GCF_051020765.1. Classification (NCBI taxonomy): domain Eukaryota; kingdom Metazoa; phylum Arthropoda; class Insecta; order Hymenoptera; family Halictidae; genus Lasioglossum; species Lasioglossum baleicum. The sequence goes on from NW_027469564.1 coordinate 44,070, forward strand.
GTTATGCGTTAGGCGTTATGCGTTAAGCGTTATGCGTTATGCGTTATGCGTTATGTGTTATGCGTTATGCGTTATGCGTTATGCGTTATGCGTTATGCGTTATGCGTTATGCGTTATGCGTTATGCGTTATGCGTTATGCGTTATGCGTTATGCGTTATGCGTTATGCGTTATGCGTTATGCGTTATGCGTTATGCGTTATGCGTTATGCGTTATGCGTTAAGCGTTATGCGTTATGCGTTATGCGTTATGCGTTATGCGTTATGCGTTATGCGTTATGCGTCATGCGTTATGCGTTATGCGTTATGCGTTATGCGTTATGCGTTATGCGTTATGCGTTATGCGTTATGCGTTAAGCGTTATGCGTTATGCGTTATGCATTATGCGTTACCCGTTATGCGTTAGGCGTTATGCGTTAAGCGTTATGCGTTATGCGTTATCCGTTATGCGTTATGCGTTAAGCGTTATGCGTTATGCGTTATCAGCTATGCGTTAAGCGTTATGCGTTATGCATTATGCGTTATGCGTTATGCGTAATGCGTTATGCGTTATGCGTTATGCGTTATGCGTTATGCGTTATGCGTTATGCGTTATGCGTTATGCGTTATGCGTTATGCGTTATGCGTTATGCGTTATGCGTTATGCGTTATGCGTTATGCGTTATGCGTTATGCGTTATGCGTTATGGGTTATGCGTTATGCGTTATTCGTTATGCGTTATGCGTTATGCGTTATGCGTTATCCGTTATGCGTTATGCGTTATGCGTTATCCGTTATGCGTTATGCGTTATGCGTTATGCGTTATGCGTTATGCGTTATGCGTTATGCGTTATGCGTTATGCGTTATGCGTTATGCGTTATGCGTTATGCGTTATGCGTTATGCGTTATGCGTTATGCGTTATGCGTTATGCGTTATGCGTTATGCGTTATGCGTTATGCGTTATGCGTTATGCGTTATGCGTTATGCGTTATGCGTTATGCGTTATGCGTTATGCGTTATGCGTTATGCGTTTTGCGTTATGCGTTATGCGTTATGCGTTATGCGTTATGCGTTATGCGTTATGCGTTATGCGTTATGCGTTATGCGTTATGCGTTATGCGTTATGCGTTATCCGTTATGCGTTATGCGTTATGCGTTATCCGTTATGCGTTATGCGTTAAGCGTTATGCGTTATGCGTTATGAGCTATGCGTTAAGCGTTATGCGTTATGCATTATGCGTTATGCGTTATGCGTAATGCGTTATGCGTTAAGCGTTATGCGTTATGCGTTATGCGTTATGCGTTATGCTTTATGCGTTATGCGTTATGCGTTATGCGTCTTGCGTTATCCGTTATGCGTTATGCGTTATGCGTTATGCGTTATGCGTTATGCGTTATGCGTTATGCGTTATGCGTTATGCGTTATGCGTTATGCGTTATGCGTTATGCGTTATGCGTTATGCGTTATGCGTTATGCGTTATGCGTTATGCGTTATGCGTTATGCGTAATGCGTTATGCGTTATGCGTTATGCGTTATGCTTTATGCGTTATGCGTTATGCGTCTTGCGTTATCCGTTATGCGTTATGCGTTATGCGTTATGCGTTATGCGTTATGCGTTATCCGTTATGCGTTATGCGCGATGCGTTATGCGTTATGCGTTAAGCGTTATGCGTTATGCATTATGCGTTACGCGTTATGCGTTAGGCGTTATGCGTTAAGCGTTATGCGTTATGCGTTATGCGTTATGCGTTATGCGTTATGCGTTATGCGTTATGCGTTATGCGTTATGCGTTATGCGTTATGCGTTATGCGTTATGCGTTATGCGTTATGCGTTATGCGTTATGCGTTATGCGTTATGCGTTATGCGTTATGCGTTATGCGTTATGCGTTATGCGTTATGCGTTATGCGTTATGCGTTATGCGTTATGCGTTATGCGTTATGCGTTATGCGTTATGCGTTATGCGTTATGCGTTATGCGTTATGCGTTATGCGTTATGCGTTATGCGTTATGCGTTATGCGTTATGCGTTATGCGTTATGCGTTATGCGTTATGCGTTATGCGTTATGCGTTATGCGTTATGCGTTATGCGTTATGCGTTATGCGTTATGCGTTATGCGTTATGCGTTATGCGTTATGCGTTATGCGTTATGCGTTATGCGTTATGCGTTATGCGTTATGCGTTATGCGTTATGCGTTATGCGTTATGCGTTATGTGTTATGCGTTATGCGTTATCCGTTATGCGTTATCCGTTATGCGTTATGCGTTAAGCGTTATGCGTTATGCGTTATGCGTTATGCGTTATGCGTTATGGGTTATGGGTTATGCGTTATGCGTTATGCGTTATGCGTTATGAGCTATGCGTTAAGCGTTATGCGTTATGCATTATGCGTTATGCGTTATGCGTAATGCGTTATGCGTTAAGCGTTATGCGTTATGCGTTATGCGTTATGCGTTATGCGTTATGCGTTAAGCGTTATGCGTTATGCGTTATGCGTTATGCGTTATGCGTTATGCGTTATGCGTTATGCGTTATGCGTTATGCGTTATGCATTATGCGTTATGCGTTATGCGTTATGCGTTATGCGTTATGCGTTATGCGTTATGCGTTATGCGTTATGCGTTATGCGTTATGCGTTATGCGTTATGCGTTATCCGTTATGCGTTATCCGTTATGCGTTATGCGTTAAGCGTTATGCGTTATGCGTTATCAGCTATGCGTTAAGCGTTATGCGTTATGCATTATGCGTTATGCGTTATGCGTAATGCGTTATGCGTTATGCGTTATGCGTTATGCGTTATGCGTTATGCGTTATGCGTTATGCGTTATGCGTTATGCGTTATGCGTTATGCGTTATGCGTTATGCGTTATGCGTTATGCGTTATGCGTTATGAGCTATGCGTTAAGCGTTATGCGTTATGCATTATGCGTTATGCGTTATGCGTAATGCGTTATGCGTTAAGCGTTATGCGTTATGCGTTATGCGTTATGCGTTATGCGTTATGCGTTATGCGTTATGCGTTATACGTTATGCGTTATGCGTTATGCGTTATGCGTTATGCGTTATGCGTTATGCGTTATGCGTTATGCGTTATGCGTTATGCGTTATGCGTTATGCGTTATGCGTTATGGGCTATGCGTTAAGCGTTATGCGTTATGCATTATGCGTTACGCGTTATGCGTTAGACGTTATGCGTTAAGCGTTATGCGTTATGCGTTATGTGTTATGCGTTATGCGTTATGCGTTATGCGTTATGCGTTATGCGTTATGCGTTATGCGTTATGCGTTATGCGTTATGCGTTATGCGTTATGCGTTATGCGTTATGCGTTGTGCGTTATGCATTATGCGTTATGCGTTATGCGTTATGCGTTATGCGTTATGCGTTATGCGTTATGCGTTATGCGTTATGCGTTATGCTTTATGCGTTATGCGTTATGCGTTATGCGTTATGCGTTATGCGTTATGCGTTATGCGTTATGCGTTATGCGTTATGCGTTATGCGTTATGCGTTATGCGTTATGCGTTATGCGTTATGCGTTATGCGTTATGCGTTATGCGTTATGCGTTATGCTTTATGCGTTATGCGTTATGCGTCTTGCGTTATCCGTAATGCGTTATGCGTTAAGCGTTATGCGTTATGCGTTATGCGTTATGCGTTATGCGTTATGCGTTAAGCGTTATGCGTTATGCGTTATGCGTTATGCGTTATGCGTTATGCGTTATGCGTTATGCGTTATGCGTTATGCGTTATGCATTATGCGTTATGCGTTATGCGTTATGCGTTATGCGTTATGCGTTATGCGTTATGCGTTATGCGTTATGCGTTATGCGTTATGCGTTATGCGTTATGCGTTATGCGTTATCCGTTATGCGTTATCCGTTATGCGTTATGCGTTAAGCGTTATGCGTTATGCGTTATCAGCTATGCGTTAAGCGTTATGCGTTATGCATTATGCGTTATGCGTTATGCGTAATGCGTTATGCGTTATGCGTTATGCGTTATGCGTTATGCGTTATGCGTTATGCGTTATGCGTTATGCGTTATGCGTTATGGGCTATGCGTTAAGCGTTATGCGTTATGCATTATGCGTTACGCGTTATGCGTTAGACGTTATGCGTTAAGCGTTATGCGTTATGCGTTATGTGTTATGCGTTATGCGTTATGCGTTATGCGTTATGCGTTATGCGTTATGCGTTATGCGTTATGCGTTATGCGTTATGCGTTATGCGTTATGCGTTATACGTTATGCGTTATGCGTTATGCGTTATGCGTTATGCGTTATGCGTTATGCGTTATGCGTTATGCGTTATGCGTTATGCGTTATGCGTTATGCGTTATGCGTTATGCGTTATGCGTTATGCGTTATGCGTTATGGGCTATGCGTTAAGCGTTATGCGTTATGCATTATGCGTTACGCGTTATGCGTTAGACGTTATGCGTTAAGCGTTATGCGTTATGCGTTATGTGTTATGCGTTATGCGTTATGCGTTATGCGTTATGCGTTATGCGTTATGCGTTATGCGTTATGCGTTATGCGTTATGCGTTATGCGTTATGCGTAATGCGTTGTGCGTTATGCATTATGCGTTATGCGTTATGCGTTATGCGTTATGCGTTATGCGTTATGCGTTATGCGTTATGCGTTATGCGTTATGCTTTATGCGTTATGCGTTATGCGTTATGCGTTATGCGTTATGCGTTATGCGTTATGCGTTATGCGTTATGCGTTATGCGTTATGCGTTATGCGTTATGCGTTATGCGTTATGCGTTATGCGTTATGCGTTATGCGTTATGCGTTATGCGTTATACGTTATGCGTTATGCGTTATGCGTTATGCGTTATGCGTTATGCGTTATGCGTTATGCGTTATGCGTTATGCGTTATGCGTTATGCGTTATGCGTTATGCGTTATGCGTTATGCGTTATGCGTTATGCGTTATGCGTTATGCGTTATGCGTTATGCGTTATGCGTTATGCGTTATGCGTTATGCGTTATGCGTTATGCGTTATGCGTTATGCGTTATGCGTTATGCGTTATGCGTTATGCGTTATGCGTTATGCGTTATGCGTTATGCGTTATGCGTTATGCGTTATGCGTTATGCGTTATGCGTTATGCGTTATGCGTTATGCGTTATGCGTTATGCGTTATGCGTTATGCGTTATGGGTTATGCGTTATGCGTTATCCGTTATGCGTTATCCGTTATGCGTTATGCGTTAAGCGTTATGCGTTATGCGTTATGCGTTATGCGTTATGCGTTATGGGTTATGGGTTATGCGTTATGCGTTATGCGTTATGCGTTATGAGCTATGCGTTAAGCGTTATGCGTTATGCATTATGCGTTATGCGTTATGCGTAATGCGTTATGCGTTAAGCGTTATGCGTTATGCGTTATGCGTTATGCGTTATGCGTTATGCGTTAAGCGTTATGCGTTATGCGTTATGCGTTATGCGTTATGCGTTATGCGTTATGCGTTATGCGTTATGCGTTATGCGTTATGCATTATGCGTTATGCGTTATGCGTTATGCGTTATGCGTTATGCGTTATGCGTTATGCGTTATGCGTTATGCGTTATGCGTTATGCGTTATGCGTTATGCGTTATGCGTTATCCGTTATGCGTTATCCGTTATGCGTTATGCGTTAAGCGTTATGCGTTATGCGTTATCAGCTATGCGTTAAGCGTTATGCGTTATGCATTATGCGTTATGCGTTATGCGTAATGCGTTATGCGTTATGCGTTATGCGTTATGCGTTATGCGTTATGCGTTATGCGTTATGCGTTATGCGTTATGCGTTATGCGTTATGCGTTATGCGTTATGCGTTATGCGTTATGCGTTATGCGTTATGCGTTATGCGTTATGCGTTATGAGCTATGCGTTAAGCGTTATGCGTTATGCATTATGCGTTATGCGTTATGCGTAATGCGTTATGCGTTAAGCGTTATGCGTTATGCGTTATGCGTTATGCGTTATGCGTTATGCGTTATGCGTTATGCGTTATACGTTATGCGTTATGCGTTATGCGTTATGCGTTATGCGTTATGCGTTATGCGTTATGCGTTATGCGTTATGCGTTATGCGTTACGCGTTATGCGTTAGACGTTATGCGTTAAGCGTTATGCGTTATGCGTTATGTGTTATGCGTTATGCGTTATGCGTTATGCGTTATGCGTTATGCGTTATGCGTTATGCGTTATGCGTTATGCGTTATGCGTTATGCGTTATGCGTTATGCGTTATGCGTTATGCGTTATGCGTTGTGCGTTATGCATTATGCGTTATGCGTTATGCGTTATGCGTTATGCGTTATGCGTTATGCGTTATGCGTTATGCGTTATGCGTTATGCTTTATGCGTTATGCGTTATGCGTTATGCGTTATGCGTTATGCGTTATGCGTTATGCGTTATGCGTTATGCGTTATGCGTTATGCGTTATGCGTTATGCGTTATGCGTTATGCGTTATGCGTTATGCGTTATGCGTTATGCGTTATGCGTTATGCGTTATGCGTTATGCTTTATGCGTTATGCGTTATGCGTCTTGCGTTATCCGTAATGCGTTATGCGTTAAGCGTTATGCGTTATGCGTTATGCGTTATGCGTTATGCGTTATGCGTTAAGCGTTATGCGTTATGCGTTATGCGTTATGCGTTATGCGTTATGCGTTATGCGTTATGCGTTATGCGTTATGCGTTATGCATTATGCGTTATGCGTTATGCGTTATGCGTTATGCGTTATGCGTTATGCGTTATGCGTTATGCGTTATGCGTTATGCGTTATGCGTTATGCGTTATGCGTTATCCGTTATGCGTTATCCGTTATGCGTTATGCGTTAAGCGTTATGCGTTATGCGTTATCAGCTATGCGTTAAGCGTTATGCGTTATGCATTATGCGTTATGCGTTATGCGTAATGCGTTATGCGTTATGCGTTATGCGTTATGCGTTATGCGTTATGCGTTATGCGTTATGCGTTATGCGTTATGCGTTATGCGTTATGCGTTATGCGTTATGCGTTATGGGCTATGCGTTAAGCGTTATGCGTTATGCATTATGCGTTACGCGTTATGCGTTAGACGTTATGCGTTAAGCGTTATGCGTTATGCGTTATGTGTTATGCGTTATGCGTTATGCGTTATGCGTTATGCGTTATGCGTTATGCGTTATGCGTTATGCGTTATGCGTTATGCGTTATGCGTTATGCGTTATGCGTTATGCGTTATACGTTATGCGTTATGCGTTATGCGTTATGCGTTATGCGTTATGCGTTATGCGTTATGCGTTATGCGTTATGCGTTATGCGTTATGCGTTATGCGTTATGCGTTATGCGTTATGGGCTATGCGTTAAGCGTTATGCGTTATGCATTATGCGTTACGCGTTATGCGTTAGACGTTATGCGTTAAGCGTTATGCGTTATGCGTTATGTGTTATGCGTTATGCGTTATGCGTTATGCGTTATGCGTTATGCGTTATGCGTTATGCGTTATGCGTTATGCGTTATGCGTTATGCGTTATGCGTTATGCGTTGTGCGTTATGCATTATGCGTTATGCGTTATGCGTTATGCGTTATGCGTTATGCGTTATGCGTTATGCGTTATGCGTTATGCGTTATGCTTTATGCGTTATGCGTTATGCGTTATGCGTTATGCGTTATGCGTTATGCGTTATGCGTTATGCGTTATGCGTTATGCGTTATGCGTTATGCGTTATGCGTTATGCGTTATGCGTTATGCGTTATGCGTTATGCTTTATGCGTTATGCGTTATGCGTCTTGCGTTATCCGTTATGCGTTATGCGTTATGCGTTATGCGTTATGCGTTATGCGTTATGCGTTATGGGTTATGCGTTATGAGTTATGCATTATGCGTTACCCGTTATGCGTTAGGCGTTATGCGTTAAGCGTTATGCGTTATGCGTTATGCGTTATGCGTTATGCGTTATGCGTTATGCGTTATGCGTTATGCTTTATGCGTTATGCGTTATGCGTTATGCGTTATGCGTTATGCGTTAAGCGTTATGCGTTATGCGTTATGTGTTATGCGTTATGCGTTATGCGTTATCCGTTATGCGTTATCCGTTATGCGTTATGCGTTATGCGTTAAGCGTTATGCGTTATTCGTTATGCGTTATGCGTTACGCGTTATACGATATGCGTTATGCGCGATGCGTTATGCGTGATGCGTTATGAGCTATGCGTTAAGCGGTATGCGTTGTGCGTTATGCGTTATGCGTTATGCGTTATGCGTTAAGCGTTATGCGTTATGCGTTATGCGTTATGCGTTATGCGTTAAGCGTTATGCGTTATGCGTTATGCGTTATGCGTTATGCGTTATGCGTTATGCGTTATGCGTTATGCGTTATGCGTTATGCGTTATGCGTTATGCGTTATGGGTTATGGGTTATGCGTTATGCGTTATGCGTTATGCGTTATGCGTTATGCGTTATGCGTTATGCGTTATGCGTTATGCGTTATGCGTTATGCGTTATCCGTTATGCGTTATCCGTTATGCGTTATGCGTTAAGCGTTATGCGTTATGCGTTATCAGCTATGCGTTAAGCGTTATGCGTTATGCATTATGCGTTATGCGTTATGCGTAATGCGTTATGCGTTATGCGTTATGCGTTATGCGTTATGCGTTATGCGTTATGCGTTATGCGTTATGCGTTATGCGTTATGCTTTATGCGTTATGCGTTATGCGTCTTGCGTTATCCGTTATGCGTTATGCGTTATGCGTTATGCGTTATGCGTTATGTGTTATGCGTTATGCGTTATGCGTTATGCGTTATGGGTTATGCGTTATGCGTTATGCATTATGCGTTACCCGTTATGCGTTAGGCGTTATGCGTTAAGCGTTATGCGTTATGCGTTATGCGTTATGCGTTATGCGTTATGCGTTATGCGTTATGCGTTATGCGTTATGCGTTATGCGTTATGCGTTAAGCGTTATGCGTTATGCGTTATGTGTTATGCGTTATGCGTTATGCGTTATCCGTTATGCGTTATCCGTTATGCGTTATGCGTTATGCGTTAAGCGTTATGCGTTATTCGTTATGCGTTATGCGTTACGCGTTATACGATATGCGTAATGCGCGATGCGTTATGCGTGATGCGTTATGAGCTATGCGTTAAGCGGTATGCGTTGTGCGTTATGCGTTATGCGTTATGCGTTATGCGTTAAGCGTTATGCGTTATGCGTTATGCGTTATGCGTTATGCGTTATGCGTTAAGCGTTATGCGTTATGCGTTATGCGTTATGCGTTATGCGTTATGCGTTATGCGTTATGCGTTTTGCGTTATGCGTTATGCGTTATGCGTTATGCGTTATGCGTTATGCGTTATGCGTTATGCGTTATGCGTTATGCGTTATGCGTTATGCGTTATGCGTTATGCGTTATGCGTTATGCGTTATGCGTTATGCGTTATGCGTTAAGCGTTATGCGTTATGCGTCTTGCGTTATCCGTTATCTGTTATGCGTTATGCGTTAAGCGTTATGCGTTATGCGTTATGCGTTATGCGTTATGCGTTATGCGTTATGCGTTATGCGTTATGCGTTATGCGTTATGCGTTATGCGTTATGCGTTATGCGTTATGCGTTATGCGTTATGCGTTATGCGTTATGCGTTATGCGTTATGCGTTATGCGTTATGCGTTATGCGTTATGGGTTATGGGTTATGCGTTATGCGTTATGCGTTATGCGTTATGCGTTATGCGTTATGCGTTATGCGTTATGCGTTATGCGTTATGCGTTATGCGTTATGCGTTATGCGTTATGCGTTATGCGTTATCCGTTATGCGTTATCCGTTATGCGTTATGCGTTAAGCGTTATGCGTTATGCGTTATCAGCTATGCGTTAAGCGTTATGCGTTATGCATTATGCGTTATGCGTTATGCGTTATGCGTTATGCGTTATGCGTTATGCGTCATGCGTTATGCGTTATGCGTTATGCGTTATGCGTTATGCGTTATGCGTTATGCGTTATGCGTTATGCGTTATGCGTTATGCGTTATGCGTTATGCGTTATGCGTTATGCGCTATGCGTTATGCGTTATGCGTTATGCGTTATGCGTTATGCGTTATGCGTTATGCGTTATGCGTTATGCGTTGTGCGTTATGCGTTATGCGTTATGCGTTGTGGGTTATGCGTTATGCGTTATTCGTTATGCGCTATGCGTTATGCGTTATGCGCGATGCGTTATGCGTTAAGCGTTATGGGCTATGCGTTAAGCGTTATGCGTTATGCATTATGCGTTACGCGTTATGCGTTAGGCGTTATGCGTTATGCGTTATGCGTTATGCGTTATGCGTTATGCGTTATGCGTTATGCGTTATCCGTTATGCGTTATGCGCGATGCGTTATGCGTTATGCGTTAAGCGTTATGCGTTATGCATTATGCGTTACGCGTTATGCGTTAGGCGTTATGCGTTAAGCGTTATGCGTTATGCGTTATGCGTTATGTGTTATGCGTTATGCGTTATGCGTTATGCGTTATGCGTTATGCGTTATGCGTTATGCGTTATGCGTTATGCGTTATGCGTTATGCGTTATGCGTTATGCGTTATGCGTTATGCGTTATGCGTTATGCGTTATGCGTTATGCGTTATGCGTTATGCGTTATGCGTTATGCGTTATGCGTTATGCGTTATGCGTTATGCGTTATGCGTTATGCGTTATGCGTTATGCGTTATGCGTTATGCGTTATGCGTTATGCGTTATGCGTTATGCGTTATGCGTTATGCGTTATGCGTTATGCGTTATGCGTTATGCGTTATGCGTTATGCGTTATGCGTTATGCGTTATGCGTTATGCGTTATGCGTTATGCGTTATGCGTTATGCGTTATGCGTTATGCGTTATGCGTTATGCGTTATGCGTTATGCGTTATGCGTTATGCGTTATGCGTTATGCGTTATGCGTTATGCGTTATGCGTTATGCGTTATGCGTTATGTGTTATGCGTTATGCGTTATCCGTTATGCGTTATCCGTTATGCGTTATGCGTTAAGCGTTATGCGTTATGCGTTATGCGTTATGCGTTATGCGTTATGGGTTATGGGTTATGCGTTATGCGTTATGCGTTATGCGTTATGAGCTATGCGTTAAGCGTTATGCGTTATGCATTATGCGTTATGCGTTATGCGTAATGCGTTATGCGTTAAGCGTTATGCGTTATGCGTTATGCGTTATGCGTTATGCGTTATGCGTTAAGCGTTATGCGTTATGCGTTATGCGTTATGCGTTATGCGTTATGCGTTATGCGTTATGCGTTATGCGTTATGCGTTATGCGTTATGCATTATGCGTTATGCGTTATGCGTTATGCGTTATGCGTTATGCGTTATGCGTTATGCGTTATGCGTTATGCGTTATGCGTTATGCGTTATGCTTTATGCGTTATGCGTTATGCGTCTTGCGTTATCCGTTATGCGTTATGCGCTATGGGTTATGCGTTATGCGTTATGCGTTATGCGTTATGGGTTATGCGTTATGCGTTATGCATTATGCGTTACCCGTTATGCGTTAGGCGTTATGCGTTAAGCGTTATGCGTTATGCGTTATGCGTTATGCGTTATGCGTTATGCGTTATGCGTTATGCGTTATGCGTTATGCGTTATGCTTTATGCGTTATGCGTTATGCGTTATGCGTTATGCGTTATGCGTTAAGCGTTATGCGTTATGCGTTATGTGTTATGCGTTATGCGTTATGCGTTATCCGTTATGCGTTATCCGTTATGCGTTATGCGTTATGCGTTAAGCGTTATGCGTTATTCGTTATGCGTTATGCGTTACGCGTTATACGATATGCGTTATGCGTTATGCGTTATGCGTTGTGCGTTATGCGTTATGCGTTATGCGTTGTGGGTTATGCGTTATGCGTTATTCGTTATGCGCTATGCGTTATGCGTTATGCGCGATGCGTTATGCGTTAAGCGTTATGGGCTATGCGTTAAGCGTTATGCGTTATGCATTATGCGTTACGCGTTATGCGTTAGGCGTTATGCGTTAAGCGTTATGCGTTATGCGTTATGCGTTATGCGTTATGCGTCATGCGTTATGCGTTATGCGTTATGCGTTATGCGTTATGCGTTATGCGTTATGCGTTATGCGTTATGCGTTATGCGTTATGCGTTATGCGTTATGCGTTATGCGTTATGCGTTATGCGTTATGCGTTATGCGTTATGCGTTATGCGTTATGCGTTATGCGTTATGCGTTATGCGTTATGCGTTATGCGCTATGCGTTAAGCGTTATGCGTTATGCGTTATGCGTTACGCGTTATGCGTTAGGCGTTATGCGTTAAGCGTTATGCGTTATGCGTTATGCGTTATGCGTTATGTGTTATGCGTTATGCGTTATGCGTTATGCGTTTTGCGTTATGCGTTATGCGTTATGCGTTATGCGTTATGCGTTATGCGTTATGCGTCATGCGTTATGCGTTATGCGTTATGCGTTATTCGTTATGCGTTATGCGTTACGCGTTATACGATATGCGTTATGCGCGATGCGTTATGCGTTATGCGTTATGAGCTATGCGTTAAGCGGTATGCGTTATGCGTTATGCGTTATCAGCTATGCGTTAAGCGTTATGCGTTATGCATTATGCGTTATGCGTTATGCGTTATGCGTTATGCGTTATGCGTTATGCGTCATGCGTTATGCGTTATGCGTTATGCGTTATGCGTTATGCGTTATGCGTTATGCGTTATGCGTTATGCGTTATGCGTTGTGCGTTATGCGTTATGCGTTATGCGTTGTGGGTTATGCGTTATGCGTTATGCGTTATTCGTTATGCGCTATGCGTTATGCGTTATGCGCGATGCGTTATGCGTTAAGCGTTATGGGCTATGCGTTAAGCGTTATGCGTTATGCATTATGCGTTACGCGTTATGCGTTAGGCGTTATGCGTTAAGCGTTATGCGTTATGCGTTATGCGTTATGCGTTATGCGTCATGCGTTATGCGTTATGCGTTATGCGTTATGCGTTATGCGTTATGCGTTATGCGTTATGCGTTATGCGTTATGCGTTATGCGTTATGCGTTATGCGTTTTGCGTTATGCGTTATGCGTTATGCGTTATGCGTTATGCGTTATGCGTTATGCGTTATGCGTTATGCGTTATGCGTTATGCGTTATGCGTTATGCGTTATGCGTTATCCGTTATGCGTTATGCGTTATGCGTTATCCGTTATGCGTTATGCGTTAAGCGTTATGCGTTATGCGTTATGAGCTATGCGTTAAGCGTTATGCGTTATGCATTATGCGTTATGCGTTATGCGTAATGCGTTATGCGTTAAGCGTTATGCGTTATGCGTTATGCGTTATGCGTTATGCGTTATGCGTTATGCGTTATGCGTTATGCGTTATGCGTTATGCGTTATGCGTTATGCGTTATGCGTTATGCGTAATGCGTTATGCGTTATGCGTTATGCGTTATGCGTTATGCGTTATGCGTTATGCGTTATGCGTTAAGCGTTATGCGTTATGCGTTATGTGTTATGCGTTATGCGTTATGCGTTATCCGTTATGCGTTATCCGTTATGCGTTATGCGTTATGCGTTAAGCGTTATGCGTTATTCGTTATGCGTTATGCGTTACGCGTTATACGATATGCGTAATGCGCGATGCGTTATGCGTGATGCGTTATGAGCTATGCGTTAAGCGGTATGCGTTGTGCGTTATGCGTTATGCGTTATGCGTTATGCGTTAAGCGTTATGCGTTATGCGTTATGCGTTATGCGTTATGCGTTAAGCGTTATGCGTTATGCGTTATGCGTTATGCGTTATGCGTTATGCGTTATGCGTTATGCGTTATGCGTTTTGCGTTATGCGTTATGCGTTATGCGTTATGCGTTATGCGTTATGCGTTATGCGTTATGCGTTATGCGTTATGCGTTATGCGTTATGCGTTATGCGTTATGCGTTATGCGTTATGCGTTATGCGTTATGCGTTATGCGTTATGCGTTAAGCGTTATGCGTTATGCGTCTTGCGTTATCCGTTATCTGTTATGCGTTATGCGTTAAGCGTTATGCGTTATGCGTTATGCGTTATGCGTTATGCGTTATGCGTTATGCGTTATGCGTTATGCGTTATGCGTTATGCGTTATGCGTTATGCGTTATGCGTTATGCGTTATGCGTTATGCGTTATGCGTTATGCGTTATGCGTTATGGGTTATGGGTTATGCGTTATGCGTTATGCGTTATGCGTTATGCGTTATGCGTTATGCGTTATGCGTTATGCGTTATGCGTTATGCGTTATGCGTTATGCGTTATGCGTTATGCGTTATCCGTTATGCGTTATCCGTTATGCGTTATGCGTTAAGCGTTATGCGTTATGCGTTATCAGCTATGCGTTAAGCGTTATGCGTTATGCATTATGCGTTATGCGTTATGCGTTATGCGTTATGCGTTATGCGTTATGCGTCATGCGTTATGCGTTATGCGTTATGCGTTATGCGTTATGCGTTATGCGTTATGCGTTATGCGTTATGCGTTATGCGTTATGCGTTATGCGTTATGCGTTATGCGTTATGCGCTATGCGTTATGCGTTATGCGTTATGCGTTATGCGTTATGCGTTATGCGTTATGCGTTATGCGTTATGCGTTATGCGTTGTGCGTTATGCGTTATGCGTTATGCGTTGTGGGTTATGCGTTATGCGTTATTCGTTATGCGCTATGCGTTATGCGTTATGCGCGATGCGTTATGCGTTAAGCGTTATGGGCTATGCGTTAAGCGTTATGCGTTATGCATTATGCGTTACGCGTTATGCGTTAGGCGTTATGCGTTAAGCGTTATGCGTTATGCGTTATGCGTTATGCGTTATGCGTCATGCGTTATGCGTTATGCGTTATGCGTTATGCGTTATGCGTTATGCGTTATGCGTTATGCGTTATGCGTTATGCGTTATGCGTTATGCGTTATGCGTTTTGCGTTATGCGTTATGCGTTATGCGTTATGCGTTATGCGTTATGCGTTATGCGTTATGCGTTATGCGTTATGCGTTATGCGTTATGCGTTATGCGTTATGCGTTATCCGTTATGCGTTATGCGTTATGCGTTATCCGTTATGCGTTATGCGTTAAGCGTTATGCGTTATGCGTTATGAGCTATGCGTTAAGCGTTATGCGTTATGCATTATGCGTTATGCGTTATGCGTAATGCGTTATGCGTTAAGCGTTATGCGTTATGCGTTATGCGTTATGCGTTATGCGTTATGCGTTATGCGTTATGCGTTATGCGTTATGCGTTATGCGTTATGCGTTATGCGTTATGCGTTATGCGTTATGCGTTATGCGTTATGCGTAATGCGTTATGCGTTATGCGTTATGCTTTATGCGTTATGCGTTATGCGTCTTGCGTTATCCGTTATGCGTTATGCGTTATGCGTTATGCGTTATGCGTTATGCGTTATGCGTTATGCGTTATCCGTTATGCGTTATGCGCGATGCGTTATGCGTTATGCGTTAAGCGTTATGCGTTATGCATTATGCGTTACGCGTTATGCGTTAGGCGTTATGCGTTAAGCGTTATGCGTTATGCGTTATGCGTTATGTGTTATGCGTTATGCGTTATGCGTTATGCGTTATGCGTTATGCGTTATGCGTTATGCGTTATGCGTTATGCGTTATGCGTTATGCGTTATGCGTTATGCGTTATGCGTTATGCGTTATGCGTTATGCGTTATGCGTTATGCGTTATGCGTTATGCGTTATGCGTTATGCGTTATGCGTTATGCGTTATGCGTTATGCGTTATGCGTTATGCGTTATGCGTTATGCGTTATGCGTTATGCGTTATGCGTTATGCGTTATGCGTTATGCGTTATGCGTTATGCGTTATGCGTTATGCGTTATGCGTTATGCGTTATGCGTTATGCGTTATGCGCTATGCGTTAAGCGTTATGCGTTATGCGTTATGCGTTACGCGTTATGCGTTAGGCGTTATGCGTTAAGCGTTATGCGTTATGCGTTATGCGTTATGTGTTATGCGTTATGCGTTATGCGTTATGCGTTTTGCGTTATGCGTTATGCGTTATGCGTTATGCGTTATGCGTTATGCGTTATGCGTTATGCGTCATGCGTTATGCGTTATGCGTTATGCGTTATTCGTTATGCGTTATGCGTTACGCGTTATACGATATGAGTTATGCGCGATGCGTTATGCGTTATGCGTTATGAGCTATGCGTTAAGCGGTATGCGTTATGCGTTATGCGTTATGCGTTATGCGTTATGCGTTAAGCGTTATGCGTTATGCGTTATGCGTTATGCGTCATGCGTTATCCGTTATGCGTTATGCGTTATGCGTTATGCGTTATGCGTTATGCGTTATGCGTTATGCGTTATGCGTTATGCGTTATGCGTTATGCGTTATGCGTTATGCGTTATGCGTTATGCGTTATGCGTTATGCGTTATGCGTTATGCGTTATGCGTTATGCGTTATGCGTTATGCGTTATGCGTTATGCGTTATGCGTTATGCGCTATGCGTTA
This sequence comes from Lasioglossum baleicum, assembly GCF_051020765.1. Lineage (NCBI taxonomy): Eukaryota > Metazoa > Arthropoda > Insecta > Hymenoptera > Halictidae > Lasioglossum > Lasioglossum baleicum. The sequence continues at coordinate 60,552 of NW_027469564.1, forward strand.
AGCGTTATGCGTTATGCGTTATGCGTTACGCGTTATGCGTTAGGCGTTATGCGTTAAGCGTTATGCGTTATGCGTTATGCGTTATGTGTTATGCGTTATGCGTTATGCGTTATGCGTTTTGCGTTATGCGTTATGCGTTATGCGTTATGCGTTATGCGTTATGCGTTATGCGTCATGCGTTATGCGTTATGCGTTATGCGTTATGCGTTATTCGTTATGCGTTATGCGTTACGCGTTATACGATATGCGTTATGCGCGATGCGTTATGCGTTATGCGTTATGAGCTATGCGTTAAGCGGTATGCGTTATGCGTTATGCGTTATGCGTTATGCGTTATGCGTTATGCGTTATGCGTTATGCGTTATGCGTTATGCGTTATGCGTTATGCGTTATGCGTTATGCGTCATGCGTTTTGCGTTATGCGTTATGCGTTATGCGTTATGCGTTATGCGTTATGCGTTATGCGTTATGCGTTATGCGTTATGCGTTATGCGTTATGCGTTATGCGTTATGCGTTATGCGTTATGCGTTATGCGTTATGCGTTATGCGTTATGCGTTATGCGTTATGCGTTATGCGTTATGCGTTATGCGTTATGCGTTATGCGTTATGCGTTATGCGTTATGCGTTATGCGTTATGCGTTATGCGTTATGCGTTATGCGTTATGCGTTATGCGTTATGCGTTATGCGTTATGCGTTATGCGTTATGCGGTCTGCGTTCTGCGTTATGCGTTATGCGTTATGCGTTATGCGTTAGGCGTTATGCGTTATGCGTTATGCGTTATGCGTTATGCGTTATGCGTTATGCGTTATGCGTTATGCGTTATGCGGTCTGCGTTCTGCGTTATGCGTTATGCGTTATGCGTTATGCGTTAGGCGTTATGCGTTATGCGTTATGCGTTATGCGTTATCCGTTATGCGTTAGGCGTTATGCGTTATGCGTTATGCGTTATGCGTTAAGCGTTATGCGTTATGCGTTATGCGATATGCGTTATGCGTTATGCGTTATGCGTTATGCGTTATGCGTTATGCGTTGTGCGTTATGCATTATGCGTTATGCGTTATGCGTTATGCGTTATGCGTTATGCGTTATGCGTTATGCGTTATGCGTTATGCGTTATGCGTTATGCGGTCTGCGTTCTGCGTTATGCGTTATGCGTTATGCGTTATGCGTTAGGCGTTATGCGTTATGCGTTATGCGTTATGCGTTATCCGTTATGCGTTAGGCGTTATGCGTTATGCGTTATGCGTTATGCGTTATGCGTCATGCGTTATGCGTTATGCGTTATGCGTTATGCGTTATGCGTTATGCGTTATCCGTTATGCGTTATCCGTTATGCGTTATGCGTTATGCGTTAAGCGTTATGCGTTATTCGTTATGCGTTATGCGTTACGCGTTATACGATATGCGTTATGCGCGATGCGTTATGCGTGATGCGTTATGAGCTATGCGTTAAGCGGTATGCGTTGTGCGTTATGCGTTATGCGTTATGCGTTATGCGTTAAGCGTTATGCGTTATGCGTTATGCGTTATGCGTTATGCGTTAAGCGTTATGCGTTATGCGTTATGCGTTATGCGTTATGCGTTATGCGTTATGCGTTATGCGTTATGCGTTATACGTTATGCGTTATGCGTTATGCGTTATGCGTTATGCGTTATGCGTTATGCGTTATGCGTTATGCGTTATGCGTTATGCGTTATGCGTTATGCGTTATGCGTTATGCGTTATGCGTTATGCGTTATGCGTTATGCGTTATGCGTTATGCGTTATGCGTTATGCGTTATGCGTTATGCGTTATGCGTTATGCGTTATGCGTTATGCGTTATGCGTTATGCGTTATGCGTTATGCGTTATGCGTTATGCGTTATGCGTTATGCGTCATGCGTTATGCGTTATGCGTTATTCGTTATGCGTTATGCGTTACGCGTTATACGATATGCGTTATGCGCGATGCGTTATGCGTTATGCGTTATGAGCTATGCGTTAAGCGGTATGCGTTATGCGTTATGCGTTATGCGTTATGCGTTATGCGTTAAGCGTTATGCGTTATGCGTTAAGCGTTATGCGTTATGCGTTATGCGTTATGCGTTATGCGTTATGCGTTATACGTTATGCGTTATGCGTTATGCGTTATGCGTTATGCGTTATGCGTCATGCGTTATCCGTTATGCGTTATGCGTTATGCGTAATGCGATATGCGTTATGCGTTATGCGTTATGCGTTATGGGTTATGCGTTATGCGTTATGCGTTATGCGTTATACGTTATGCGTTATGCGTTATGCGTTATGCGTTATGCGGTATGCGTTATGCGTTATGCGTCTTGCGTTATCCGTTATCCGTTATGCGTTATGCGTTATGCGTTATGCGTTATGCGTTATGCGTTATGCGTTATGCGTTATGCGTTATGCGTTATGCGTTATGCGTTATGCGTTATGCGTTATGCGTTATGCGTTATGCGTTATGCGTTATGCGTTATGCGTTATGCGTTATGCGTTATGCGTTATGCGTTATGCGTTATGCGTTATGCGTTATGCGTTATGCGTTATGCGTTATGCGTTATGCGTTATGCGTTAAGCGTTATGCGTTATGCGTTATGCGTTATGCGTTATGCGTTATGCGTTATGCGTTATGCGTTATGCGTTATGCGTTATGCGTTATGCGTTATGCGTTATGCGTTATGCGTTATGCGTTATGCGTTATGCGTTATGCGTTATGCGTTATGCGTTATGCGTTATGCGTTATGCGTTATGCGTTATGCGTTATGCGTTATGCGTTATGCGTTATGCGTTATGCGTTATGCGTTATGCGTAATGCGTTATGCGTAATGCGTTATGCGTTATGCGTTATGCGTTATGCGTTATGCGTTATGCGTTATGCGTTATGCGTTATGCGTTATGCGTTATGCGTTATGCGTTATGCGTCATGCGTTATGCGTTATGCGTTATTCGTTATGCGTTATGCGTTACGCGTTATACGATATGCGTTATGCGCGATGCGTTATGCGTTATGCGTTATGAGCTATGCGTTAAGCGGTATGCGTTATGCGTTATGCGTTATGCGTTATGCGTTATGCGTTAAGCGTTATGCGTTATGCGTTAAGCGTTATGCGTTATGCGTTATGCGTTATGCGTTATGCGTTATGCGTTATGCGTTATGCGTTATGCGTTATGCGTTATGCGTCATGCGTTATCCGTTATGCGTTATGCGTTATGCGTAATGCGATATGCGTTATGCGTTATGCGTTATGCGTTATGGGTTATGCGTTATGCGTTATGCGTTATGCGTTATACGTTATGCGTTATGCGTTATGCGTTATGCGTTATGCGGTATGCGTTATGCGTTATGCGTCTTGCGTTATCCGTTATCCGTTATGCGTTATGCGTTATGCGTTATGCGTTATGCGTTATGCGTTATGCGTTATGCGTTATGCGTTATGCGTTATGCGTTATGCGTTATGCGTTATGCGTTATGCGTTATGCGTTATGCGGTATGCGTTATGCGTTATGCGTCTTGCGTTATCCGTTATCCGTTATGCGTTATGCGTTATGCGTTATGCGTTATGCGTTATGCGTTATGCGTTATGCGTTATGCGTTATGCGTTATGCGTTATGCGTTATGCGTTATGCGTTATGCGTTATGCGTTATGCGTTATGCGTTATGCGTTATGCGTTATGCGTTATGCGTTATGCGTTATGCGTTATGCGTTAAGCGTTATGCGTTATGCGTTATGCGTTATGCGTTATGCGTTATGCGTTATGCGTTATGCGTTATGCGTTATGCGTTATGCGTTATGCGTTATGCGTTATGCGTTATGCGTTATGCGTTATGCGTTATGCGTTATGCGTTATGCGTTATGCGTTATGCGTTATGCGTTATGCGTTATGCGATATGCGTTATGCGTTATGCGTTATGCGTAATGCGTTATGCGTAATGCGTTATGCGTTATGCGTTATGCGTTATGCGTTATGCGTTATGCGTTATGCGTTATGCGTTATGCGTTATGCGTTATGCGTTATGCGTTATGCGTCATGCGTTATGCGTTATGCGTTATTCGTTATGCGTTATGCGTTACGCGTTATACGATATGCGTTATGCGCGATGCGTTATGCGTTATGCGTTACGAGCTATGCGTTAAGCGGTATGCGTTATGCGTTATGCGTTATGCGTTATGCGTTATGCGTTAAGCGTTATGCGTTATGCGTTAAGCGTTATGCGTTATGCGTTATGCGTTATGCGTTATGCGTTATGCGTTATGCGTTATGCGTTATGCGTTATGCGTTATGCGTCATGCGTTATCCGTTATGCGTTATGCGTTATGCGTAATGCGATATGCGTTATGCGTTATGCGTTATGCGTTATGGGTTATGCGTTATGCGTTATGCGTTATGCGTTATACGTTATGCGTTATGCGTTATGCGTTATGCGTTATGCGGTATGCGTTATGCGTTATGCGTCTTGCGTTATCCGTTATCCGTTATGCGTTATGCGTTATGCGTTATGCGTTATGCGTTATGCGTTATGCGTTATGCGTTATGCGTTATGCGTTATGCGTTATGCGTTATGCGTTATGCGTTATGCGTTATGCGTTATGCGTTATGCGTTATGCGTTATGCGTTATGCGTTATGCGTTATGCGTTATGCGTTATGCGTTATGCGTTATGCGTTATGCGTTATGCGTTATGCGTTATGCGTTATGTGTTATGCGTTATGCGTTATGCGTTATGCGTTAAGCGTTATGCGTTATGCGTTATGCGTTATGCGTTATGCGTTATGCGTTATGCGTTATGCGTTATGCGTTATGCGTTATGCGTTATGCGTTATGCGTTATGCGTTATGCGTTATGCGTTATGCGTTATGCGTTATGCGTTATGCGTTATGCGTTATGCGTTATGCGTTATGCGTTATGCGTTATGCGTTATGCGTTATGCGTTATGCGTTATGCGTTATGCGTTATGCGTAATGCGTTATGCGTTATGCGTTATGCGTTATGCGTTATGCGTTATGCGTTATGCGTTATGCGTTATGCGTTATGCGTTATGCGTTATGCGTTATGCGTTATGCGTTATGCGTCTTGCGTTATCCGTTATGCGTTATGCGTTATGCGTTATGCGTTATGCGTTATGCGTTATGCGTTATGCGTTATGGGTTATGCGTTATGCGTTATTCGTTATGCGTTATGCGTTATGCGTTATGCGTTATCCGTTATGCGTTATGCGTTATGCGTTATGCGTTATGCGTTATGCGTTATCCGTTATGCGTTATGCGCGATGCGTTATGCGTTATGCGTTATGGGCTATGCGTTAAGCGTTATGCGTTATGCATTATGCGTTACGCGTTATGCGTTAGGCGTTATGCGTTAAGCGTTATGCGTTATGCGTTATGCGTTATGGGTTATGCGTTATGCGTTATTCGTTATGCGTTATGCGTTATGCGTTATGCGTTATCCGTTATGCGTTATGCGTTATGCGTTATGCGTTATCCGTTATGCGTTATGCGCGATGCGTTATGCGTTATGCGTTATGCGTTATGCGTTATGCGTTATGCGTTATGCGTTATGCGTTATGCGTTATGCGTTATGCGTTATGCGTTATGCGTTATGCGTTATGCGTTATGCGTTATGCGTTATGCGTTATGCGTTATGCGTTATGCGTTATGCGTTATGCGTTATGCGTTATGCGTTATGCGTTATCCGTTATGCGTTATGCGTTATGCGCTATGCGTTATGCGTTATGCGTTATGCGTTATGCGTTATGCGTTATGCGTCATGCGTTATCCGTTATGCGTTATGCGTTATGCGTTATGCGTTAAGCGTTATGCGTTATGCGTTATGTGTTATGCGTTATGCGTTATGCGTTATCCGTTATGCGTTATCCGTTATGCGTTATGCGTTATGCGTTAAGCGTTATGCGTTATTCGTTATGCGTTATGCGTTACGCGTTATACGATATGCGTTATGCGCGATGCGTTATGCGTGATGCGTTATGAGCTATGCGTTAAGCGGTATGCGTTGTGCGTTATGCGTTATGCGTTATGCGTTATGCGTTAAGCGTTATGCGTTATGCGTTATGCGTTATGCGTTATGCGTTATGCGTTATGTGTTATGCGTTATGCGTTATGCGTTAAGCGTTATGCGTTATGCGTTATGCGTTATGCGTTATGCGTTATGCGTTATGCGTTATGCGTTATGCGTTATGCGTTATGCGTTATGCGTTATGCGGTCTGCGTTCTGCGTTATGCGTTATGCGTTATGCGTTATGCGTTAGGCGTTATGCGTTATGCGTTATGCGTTATGCGTTATCCGTTATGCGTTAGGCGTTATGCGTTATGCGTTATGCGTTATGCGTTAAGCGTTATGCGTTATGCGTTATGCGATATGCGTTATGCGTTATGCGTTATGCGTTATGCGTTATGCGTTATGCGTTGTGCGTTATGCATTATGCGTTATGCGTTATGCGTTATGCGTTATGCGTTATGCGTTATGCGTTATGCGTTATGCGTTATGCGTTATGCGTTATGCGGTCTGCGTTCTGCGTTATGCGTTATGCGTTATGCGTTATGCGTTAGGCGTTATGCGTTATGCGTTATGCGTTATGCGTTATCCGTTATGCGTTAGGCGTTATGCGTTATGCGTTATGCGTTATGCGTTATGCGTCATGCGTTATGCGTTATGCGTTATGCGTTATGCGTTATGCGTTATGCGTTATGCGTTAAGCGTTATGCGTTATGCGTTATGTGTTATGCGTTATGCGTTATGCGTTATCCGTTATGCGTTATCCGTTATGCGTTATGCGTGATGCGTTAAGCGTTATGCGTTATTCGTTATGCGTTATGCGTTACGCGTTATACGATATGCGTTATGCGCGATGCGTTATGCGTGATGCGTTATGAGCTATGCGTTAAGCGGTATGCGTTGTGCGTTATGCGTTATGCGTTATGCGTTATGCGTTAAGCGTTATGCGTTATGCGTTATGCGTTATGCGATATGCGTTAAGCGTTATGCGTTATGCGTTATGCGTTATGCGTTATGCGTTATGCGTTATGCGTTATGCGTTATGCGTTATGCGTTATGCGTTATGCGTTATGCGTTATGCGTTATGCGTTATGCGTTATGCGTTATGCGTTATGCGTTATGCGTTATGCGTTATGCGTTATGCGTTATGCGTTATGCGTTATGCGTTATGCGTTATGCGTTATGCGTTATGCGTTATGCGTTATGCGTTATGCGTTATGCGTTATGCGTTATGCGTTATGCGTTATGCGTCATGCGTTATGCGTTATGCGTTATTCGTTATGCGTTATGCGTTACGCGTTATACGATATGCGTTATGCGCGATGCGTTATGCGTTATGCGTTATGAGCTATGCGTTAAGCGGTATGCGTTATGCGTTATGCGTTATGCGTTATGCGTTATGCGTTAAGCGTTATGCGTTATGCGTTAAGCGTTATGCGTTATGCGTTATGCGTTATGCGTTATGCGTTATGCGTTATGCGTTATGCGTTATGCGTTATGCGTTATGCGTTATGCGTTATGCGTTATGCGTCATGCGTTATCCGGTATGCGTTATGCGTTATGCGTAATGCGATATGCGTTATGCGTTATGCGTTATGCGTTATGCGTTATGGGTTATGCGTTATGCGTTATGCGTTATGCGTTATACGTTATGCGTTATGCGTTATGCGTTATGCGTTATGCGGTATGCGTTATGCGTTATGCGTCTTGCGTTATCCGTTATCCGTTATGCGTTATGCGTTATGCGTTATGCGTTATGCGTTATGCGTTATGCGTTATGCGTTATGCGTTATGCGTTATGCGTTATGCGTTATGCGTTATGCGTTATGCGTTATGCGTTATGCGTTATGCGTTATGCGTTATGCGTTATGCGTTATGCGTTATGCGTTATGCGTTATGCGTTATGCGTTATGCGTTATGCGTTATGCGTTAAGCGTTATGCGTTATGCGTTATGCGTTATGCGTTATGCGTTATGCGTTATGCGTTATGCGTTATGCGTTATGCGTTATGCGTTATGCGTTATGCGTTATGCGTTATGCGTTATGCGTTATGCGTTATGCGTTATGCGTTATGCGTTATGCGTTATGCGTTATGCGTTATGCGTTATGCGTTATGCGTTATGCGTTATGCGTTATGCGTTATGCGTTATGCGTAATGCGTTATGCGTTATGCGTTATGCGTTATGCGTTATGCGTTATGCGTTATGCGTTATGCGTTATGCGTTATGCGTTATGCGTTATGCGTTATGCGTTATGCGTTATGCGTTATGCGTTATGCGTTATGCGTCTTGCGTTATCCGTTATGCGTTATGCGTTATGCGTTATGCGTTATGCGTTATGCGTTATGCGTTATGCGTTATGGGTTATGCGTTATGCGTTATTCGTTATGCGTTATGCGTTATGCGTTATGCGTTATCCGTTATGCGTTATGCGTTATGCGTTATGCGTTATGCGTTATGCGTTATGCGTTATCCGTTATGCGTTATGCGCGATGCGTTATGCGTTATGCGTTATGCGTTATGCGTTATGCGTTATGCGTTATGCGTTATGCGTTATGCGTTATGCGTTATGCGTTATGCGTTATGCGTTATGCGTTATGCGTTATGCGTTATGCGTTATGCGTTATGCGTCATGCGTTATGCGTTATGCGTTATTCGTTATGCGTTATGCGTTACGCGTTATACGATATGCGTTATGCGCGATGCGTTATGCGTTATGCGTTATGAGCTATGCGTTAAGCGGTATGCGTTATGCGTTATGCGTTATGCGTTATGCGTTATGCGTTAAGCGTTATGCGTTATGCGTTAAGCGTTATGCGTTATGCGTTATGCGTTATGCGTTATGCGTTATGCGTTATGCGTTATGCGTTATGCGTTATGCGTTATGCGTCATGCGTTATCCGTTATGCGTTATGCGTTATGCGTAATGCGATATGCGTTATGCGTTATGCGTTATGCGTTATGGGTTATGCGTTATGCGTTATGCGTTATGCGTTATACGTTATGCGTTATGCGTTATGCGTTATGCGTTATGCGGTATGCGTTATGCGTTATGCGTCTTGCGTTATCCGTTATCCGTTATGCGTTATGCGTTATGCGTTATGCGTTATGCGTTATGCGTTATGCGTTATGCGTTATGCGTTATGCGTTATGCGCTATGCGTTATGCGTTATGCGTTATGCGTTATGCGTTATGCGTTATGCGTTATGCGTTATGCGTTATGCGTTATGCGTTATGCGTTATGCGTTATGCGTTATGCGTTATGCGTTATGCGTTAAGCGTTATGCGTTATGCGTTATGCGTTATGCGTTATGCGTTATGCGTTATGCGTTATGCGTTATGCGTTATGCGTTATGCGTTATGCGTTATGCGTTATGCGTTATGCGTTATGCGTTATGCGTTATGCGTTATGCGTTATGCGTTATGCGTTATGCGTTATGCGTTATGCGTTATGCGTTATGCGTTATGCGTTATGCGTTATGCGTAATGCGTTATGCGTTATGCGTTATGCGTTATGCGTTATGCGTTATGCGTTATGCGTTATGCGTTATGCGTTATGCGTTATGCGTTATGCGTTATGCGTTATGCGTTATGCGTCTTGCGTTATCCGTTATGCGTTATGCGTTATGCGTTATGCGTTATGCGTTATGCGTTATGCGTTATGCGTTATGGGTTATGCGTTATGCGTTATTCGTTATGCGTTATGCGTTATGCGTTATGCGTTATCCGTTATGCGTTATGCGTTATGCGTTATGCGTTATGCGTTATGCGTTATCCGTTATGCGTTATGCGCGATGCGTTATGCGTTATGCGTTATGGGCTATGCGTTAAGCGTTATGCGTTATGCATTATGCGTTACGCGTTATGCGTTAGGCGTTATGCGTTAAGCGTTATGCGTTATGCGTTATGCGTTATGGGTTATGCGTTATGCGTTATTCGTTATGCGTTATGCGTTATGCGTTATGCGTTATCCGTTATGCGTTATGCGTTATGCGTTATGCGTTATGCGTTATCCGTTATGCGTTATGCGCGATGCGTTATGCGTTATGCGTTATGCGTTATGCGTTATGCGTTATGCGTTATGCGTTATGCGTTATGCGTTATGCGTTATGCGTTATGCGTTATGCGTTATGCGTTATGCGTTATGCGTTATGCGTTATGCGTTATGCGTTATGCGTTATGCGTTATGCGTTATGCGTTATGCGTTATGCGTTATCCGTTATGCGTTATGCGTTATGCGCTATGCGTTATGCGTTATGCGTTATGCGTTATGCGTTATGCGTTATGCGTCATGCGTTATCCGTTATGCGTTATGCGTTATGCGTTATGCGTTAAGCGTTATGCGTTATGCGTTATGTGTTATGCGTTATGCGTTATGCGTTATCCGTTATGCGTTATCCGTTATGCGTTATGCGTTATGCGTTAAGCGTTATGCGTTATTCGTTATGCGTTATGCGTTACGCGTTATACGATATGCGTTATGCGCGATGCGTTATGCGTGATGCGTTATGAGCTATGCGTTAAGCGGTATGCGTTGTGCGTTATGCGTTATGCGTTATGCGTTATGCGTTAAGCGTTATGCGTTATGCGTTATGCGTTATGCGTTATGCGTTAAGCGTTATGCGTTATGCGTCATGCGTTATGCGTTATGCGTTATGCGTTATGCGTTATGCGTTATGCGTTATGCGTTATGCGTCATGCGTTATGCGTTATGCGTTATGCGTTATGCGTTATGCGTTATGCGTTATGCGTTATGCGTTATGCGTTATGCGTTATGCGTTATGCGTTATGCGTTATGCGTTATGCGTTATGCGTTATGCGTTATGCGTTATGCGTTATGCGTTATGCGTTATGCGTTATGCGTTATGCGTTATGCGTTATGCGTTATGCGTTATGCGTTATGCGTTATGCGTTATGCGTTAAGCGTTATGCGTTATGCGTTATGCGTTATGCGTTATGCGTTATGCGTTATGCGTTATGCGTTATGCGTTATGCGTTATGCGTCATGCGTTATGCGTTATGCGTTATGCGTTATTCGTTATGCGTTATGCGTTACGCGTTATACGATATGCGTTATGCGCGATGCGTTATGCGTTATGCGTTATGAGCTATGCGTTAAGCGGTATGCGTTATGCGTTATGCGTTATGCGTTATGCGTTATGCGTTAAGCGTTATGCGTTATGCGTTAAGCGTTATGCGTTATGCGTTATGCGTTATGCGTTATGCGTTATGCGTTATGCGTTATGCGTTATGCGTTATGCGTCATGCGTTATCCGTTATGCGTTATGCGTTATGCGTAATGCGATATGCGTTATGCGTTATGCGTTATGGGTTATGCGTTATGCGTTATGCGTTATGCGTTATACGTTATGCGTTATGCGTTATGCGTTATGCGTTATGCGTTATGTGGTATGCGTTATGCGTTATGCGTCTTGCGTTATCCGTTATCCGTTATGCGTTATGCGTTATGCGTTATGCGTTATGCGTTATGCGTTATGCGTTATGCGTTATGCGTTATGCGTTATCCGTTATGCGTTATGCGCGATGCGTTATGCGTTATGCGTTATGGGCTATGCGTTAAGCGTTATGCGTTATGCATTATGCGTTACGCGTTATGCGTCATGCGTTATGCGTTATGCGTTATGCGTTATGCGTTATGCGTTATGCGTTATGCGTTATGCGTTAAGCGTTATGCGTTATGCGTTATGCGTTATGCGTTATGCGTTATGCGTTATGCGTTATGCGTTATGCGTTATGCGTTATGCGTTATGCGTTATGCGTTATGCGTTATGCGTTATGCGTTATGCGTTATGCGTTATGCGTTATGCGTTATGCGTTATGCGTTATGCGTTATGCGTTATGCGTTATGCGTTATGCGTTATGCGTTATGCGTTATGCGTTATGCGTTATCCGTTATGCGTTATGCGTTATGCGTTATGCGTTATGCGTTATGCGTTATGCGTCATGCGTTATCCGTTATGCGTTATGCGTTATGCGTTATGCGTTAAGCGTTATGCGTTATGCGTTATGTGTTATGCGTTATGCGTTATGCGTTATCCGTTATGCGTTATCCGTTATGCGTTATGCGTTATGCGTTATGCGTTAAGCGTTATGCGTTATTCGTTATGCGTTATGCGTTACGCGTTATACGATATGCGTTATGCGCGATGCGTTATGCGTGATGCGTTATGAGCTATGCGTTAAGCGGTATGCGTTGTGCGTTATGCGTTATGCGTTATGCGTTATGCGTTAAGCGTTATGCGTTATGCGTTATGCGTTATGCGTTATGCGTTAAGCGTTATGCGTTATGCGTTATGCGTTATGCGTTATGCGTTATGCGTTATGCGTTATGCGTTATGCGTTATGCGTTATGCGTTATGCGTTATGCGTTATGCGTTATGCGTTATGCGTTATGCGTTATGCGTTAAGCGTTATGCGTTATGCGTTATGCGTTATGCGTTATGCGTTATGCGTTATGCGTTATGCGTTATGCGTTATGCGTTATGCGTTATGCGTTATGCGTCATGCGTCATGCGTTATGCGTTATGCGTTATACGTTATGCGTTATGCGTTATGCGTTATGCGTTATGTGGTATGCGTTATGCGTTATGCGTCTTGCGTTATCCGTTATCCGTTATGCGTTATGCGTTATGCGTTATGCGTTATGCGTTATGCGTTATGCGTTATGCGTTATGCGTTATGCGTTATGCGTTATGCGTTATGCGTTATGCGTTATGCGTTATGCGTTATGCGTTATGCGTTATGCGTTATGCGTTATGCGTTATGCGTTATGCGTTATGCGTTATGCGTTATGCGTTATGCGTTATGCGTTATGCGTTATGCGTTATGCGTTATGCGTTATGCGTTATGCGTTATGCGTTATGCGTTATGCGTTATGCGTTATGCGTTATGCGTTATGCGTTATGCGTTATGCGTTATGCGTTATGCGTTATGCGTTATGCGTTATGCGTTATGCGTTATGCGTTATGCGTTATGCGTTATGCGTTATGCGTTATGCGTTATGCGTTATGCGTTATGCGTTATGCGTTATGCGTTATGCGTTATGCGTTATGCGTTATGCGTTATGCGTTATGCGTTATGCGTTATGCGTTATGGGCTAAGCGTTAAGCGTTATGCGTTAGGCGTTATGCGTTAAGCGTTATGCGTTATGCGTTATGCGTTATGCGTTATGCGTTATGCGTTATGCGTTATGCGTTATGCGTTATGCGTCATGCGTTATGCGTTATGCGTTATGCGTTATGCGTTATGCGTTATGCGTTATGCGTTATGCGTTATGCGTTATGCGTCATGCGTTATGCGTTATGCGTTATGCGTTATGCGTTATGCGTTATGCGTTATGCGTTATGCGTTATGCGTTATGCGTTATGCGTTATGCGTTATGCGTTATGCGTCATGCGTTATGCGTTATGCGTTATCCGTTATGCGTTATGCGTTTTGCGTTATGCGTTATGCGTTATGCGCGATGCGTTATGCGTTATGCGTTATGGGCTATGCGTTAAGCGTTATGCGTTATGAATTATGCGTTACGCGTTATGCGTTAGGCGTTATGCGTTAAGCGTTATGCGTTATGCGTTACGCGTTATGCGTTATGCGTTATGCGTTATGCGTTATGCGTTATGCGTTATGCGTTATGCGTTATGCGTTATGGGTTATGCGTTATGCGTTATTCGTTATGCGTTATGCGTTATGCGTTATGCGTTATCCGTTATGCGTTATGCGTTATGCGTTATGCGTTATGCGTTATGCGTTATGCGTTATGCGTTATGCGTTATCCGTTATGCGTTATGCGCGATGCGTTATGCGTTATGCGTTATGGGCTATGCGTTAAGCGTTATGCGTTATGCATTATGCGTTACGCGTTATGCGTTAGGCGTTATGCGTTAAGCGTTATGCGTTATGCGTTATGCGTTATGGGTTATGCGTTATGCGTTATTCGTTATGCGTTATGCGTTATGCGTTACGCGTTATGCGTTAGGCGTTATGCGTTAAGCGTTATGCGTTATGCGTTATGCGTTATGCGTTATGCGTTATGCGTTATGCGTTATGCGTTATGCGTTATGCGTCATGCGTTATGCGTTATGCGTTATGCGTTATGCATTATGCGTTATGCGTTATGCGTTATGCGTTATGCGTTATGCGTTATGCGTTATGCGTTATGCGTTATGCGTTATGCGTTATGCGTTATGCGTTATGCGTTATGCGTTATGCGTTATGCGTTATGCGTTATGCGTTATGCGTTATGCGTTATGCGTTATGCGTTATGCGTTATGCGTTATGCGTTATGCGTTATGCGTTATGCGTTATGCGTTATGCGTTATGCGTTATGCGTTATGCGTTATGCGTTATGCGTTATGCGTTCTGCGTTCTGCGTTATGCGTTAAGCGTTATGCGTTATGCGTTATGCGTTATGCGTTATGCGTTATGCGTTATGCGTTATGCGTTATGCGTTATGCGTTATGCGTTATGCGTTATGCGTTATGCGTTATGCGTTATGCGTTATGCGTTATGCGTTATGCGTTATGCGTTATGCGTTATGCGTTATGCGTCATGCGTTATGCGTTATGCGTTATGCGTTATGCGTTATGCGTTATGCGTTATGCGTTATGCGTTATGCGTTATGCGTTATGCGTTATGCGTTATGCGTTATGCGTTATGCGTTATGCGTTATGCGTTATGCGTTATGCGTTATGCGTTATGCGTTATGCGTTATGCGTTATGCGTTATGCGTTATGCGTTATGCGTTATGCGTTATGCGTTATGCGTTATGCGTTATGCGTTATGCGTTATGCGTTCTGCGTTATGCGTTATGCGTTATGCGTTATGCGTTATGCGTTATGCGTTAAGCGTTATGCGTTATGCGTTATGCGATATGCGTTATGCGTTATGCGTTATGCGTTATGCGTTATGCGTTATGCGTTGTGCGTTATGCATTATGCGTTATGCGTTATGCGTTTCGCGTTATGCGTTATGCGTTATGCGTTATGCGTTATGCGTTATGCGTTATGCGTTATGCGTTATGCGTTATGCGTTATGCGTTCTGCGTTATGCGTTATGCGTTATGCGTTATGCGTTATGCGTTATGCGTTAAGCGTTATGCGTTATGCGTTATGCGATATGCGTTATGCGTTATGCGTTATGCGTTATGCGTTATGCGTTATGCGTTATGCGTTATGCGTTGTGCGTTATGCATTATGCGTTATGCGTTATGCGTTTCGCGTTATGCGTTATGCGTTATGCGTTATGCGTTATGCGTTATGCGTTATGCGTTATGCGTTATGCGTTATACGTTATGCGTTATGCGTTATGCGTTATGCGTCATGCGTTTTGCGTTATGCGTTATGCGTTATGCGTTATGCGTTATGCGTTATGCGTTATGCGTTATGCGTTATGCGTTATGCGTTATGCGTTATGCGTTATGCGTTATGCGTTATGCGTTATGCGTTATGCGTTATGCGTTATGCGTTATGCGTTATGCGTTATGCGTTATGCGTTATGCGTTATGCGTTATGCGTTATGCGTTATGCGTTATGCGTTATGCGGTCTGCGTTCTGCGTTATGCGTTATGCGTTATGCGTTATGCGTTAGGCGTTATGCGTTATGCGTTATGCGTTATGCGTTATCCGTTATGCGTTAGGCGTTATGCGTTATGCGTTATGCGTTATGCGTTAAGCGTTATGCGTTATGCGTTATGCGATATGCGTTATGCGTTATGCGTTATGCGTTATGCGTTATGCGTTATGCGTTGTGCGTTATGCATTATGCGTTGTGCGTTATGCGTTATGCGTTATGCGTTATGCGTTATGCGTTATGCGTTATGCGTTATGCGTTATGCGGTCTGCGTTCTGCGTTATGCGTTATGCGTTATGCGTTATGCGTTAGGCGTTATGCGTTATGCGTTATGCGTTATGCGTTATCCGTTATGCGTTAGGCGTTATGCGTTATGCGTTATGCGTTATGCGTTATGCGTCATGCGTTATGCGTTATGCGTTATGCGTTATGCGTTATGCGTTATGCGTTAAGCGTTATGCGTTATGCGTTATGTGTTATGCGTTATGCGTTATGCGTTATCCGTTATGCGTTATCCGTTATGCGTTATGCGTTATGCGTTAAGCGTTATGCGTTATTCGTTATGCGTTATGCGTTACGCGTTATACGATATGCGTTATGCGCGATGCGTTATGCGTGATGCGTTATGAGCTATGCGTTAAGCGGTATGCGTTGTGCGTTATGCGTTATGCGTTATGCGTTATGCGTTAAGCGTTATGCGTTATGCGTTATGCGTTATGCGTTATGCGTTATGCGTTATGCGTCATGCGTTATGCGTTATGCGTTATTCGTTATGCGTTATGCGTTACGCGTTATACGATATGCGTTATGCGCGATGCGTTATGCGTTATGCGTTATGAGCTATGCGTTAAGCGGTATGCGTTATGCGTTATGCGTTATGCGTTATGCGTTATGCGTTAAGCGTTATGCGTTATGCGTTAAGCGTTATGCGTTATGCGTTATGCGTTATGCGTTATGCGTTATGCGTTATGCGTTATGCGTTATGCGTTATGCGTTATGCGTCATGCGTTATCCGTTATGCGTTATGCGTTATGCGTAATGCGATATGCGTTATGCGTTATGCGTTATGCGTTATGGGTTATGCGTTATGCGTTATGCGTTATGCGTTATACGTTATGCGTTATGCGTTATGCGTTATGCGTTATGCGGTATGCGTTATGCGTTATGCGTCTTGCGTTATCCGTTATCCGTTATGCGTTATGCGTTATGCGTTATGCGTTATGCGTTATGCGTTATGCGTTATGCGTTATGCGTTATGCGTTATGCGTTATGCGTTATGCGTTATGCGTTATGCGTTATGCGTTATGCGTTATGCGTTATGCGTTATGCGTTATGCGTTATGCGTTATGCGTTATGCGTTATGCGTTATGCGTTATGCGTTATGCGTTATGCGTTATGCGTTATGCGTTATGCGTTATGCGTTATGCGTTATGCGTTATGCGTTATGCGTAATGCGTTATGCGTTATGCGTTATGCGTTATGCGTTATGCGTTATGCGTTATGCGTTATGCGTTATGCGTTATGCGTTATGCGTTATGCGTTATGCGTTATGCGTTATGCGTTATGCGTCTTGCGTTATCCGTTATGCGTTATGCGTTATGCGTTATGCGTTATGCGTTATGCGTTATGCGTTATGCGTTATGCGTTATGGGTTATGCGTTATGCGTTATTCGTTATGCGTTATGCGTTATGCGTTATGCGTTATCCGTTATGCGTTATGCGTTATGCGTTATGCGTTATGCGTTATGCGTTATCCGTTATGCGTTATGCGCGATGCGTTATGCGTTATGCGTTATGCGTTATGCGTTATGCGTTATGCGTTATGCGTTATGCGTTATGCGTTATGCGTTATGCGTCATGCGTTATGCGTTATGCGTTATTCGTTATGCGTTATGCGTTACGCGTTATACGATATGCGTTATGCGCGATGCGTTATGCGTTATGCGTTATGAGCTATGCGTTAAGCGGTATGCGTTATGCGTTATGCGTTATGCGTTATGCGTTATGCGTTAAGCGTTATGCGTTATGCGTTAAGCGTTATGCGTTATGCGTTATGCGTTATGCGTTATGCGTTATGCGTTATGCGTTATGCGTTATGCGTTATGCGTTATGCGTTATGCGTCATGCGTTATCCGTTATGCGTTATGCGTTATGCGTAATGCGATATGCGTTATGCGTTATGCGTTATGCGTTATGGGTTATGCGTTATGCGTTATGCGTTATGCGTTATGCGTTATGCGTTATGCGTTATGCGTTATGCGTTATGCGTTATGCGTTATGCGTTATGCGTTATGCGTTATGCGTTATGCGTTATGCGTTATGCGTTATGCGTTATGCGTTATGCGTTATGCGTTATGCGTTATGCGTTATGCGTTATGCGTTATGCGTTATGCGTTATGCGTTATGCGTTATGCGTTATGCGTTATGCGTTATGCGTTATGCGTTATGCGTTATGTGTTATGCGTAATGCGTTATGCGTTATGCGTTATGCGTTATGCGTTATGCGTTATGCGTTATGCGTTATGCGTTATGCGTTATGCGTTATGCGTTATGCGTTATGCGTCTTGCGTTATCCGTTATGCGTTATGCGTTATGCGTTATGCGTTATGCGTTATGCGTTATGCGTTATGCGTTATGGGTTATGCGTTATGCGTTATTCGTTATGCGTTATGCGTTATGCGTTATGCGTTATCCGTTATGCGTTATGCGTTATGCGTTATGCGTTATGCGTTATCCGTTATGCGTTATGCGCGATGCGTTATGCGTTATGCGTTATGGGCTATGCGTTAAGCGTTATGCGTTATGCATTATGCGTTACGCGTTATGCGTTAGGCGTTATGCGTTAAGCGTTATGCGTTATGCGTTATGCGTTATGGGTTATGCGTTATGCGTTATTCGTTATGCGTTATGCGTTATGCGTTATGCGTTATCCGTTATGCGTTATGCGTTATGCGTTATGCGTTATCCGTTATGCGTTATGCGCGATGCGTTATGCGTTATGCGTTATGCGTTATGCGTTATGCGTTATGCGTTATGCGTTATGCGTTATGCGTTATGCGTTATGCGTTATGCGTTATGCGTTATGCGTTATGCGTTATGCGTTATGCGTTATGCGTTATGCGTTATGCGTTATGCGTTATGCGTTATGCGTTATGCGTTATGCGTTATGCGTTATGCGTTATGCGTTATGCGTTATGCGTTATCCGTTATGCGTTAGGCGTTATGCGTTATGCGTTATGCGTTATGCGTTATGCGTCATGCGTTATGCGTTATGCGTTATGCGTTATGCGTTATGCGTTATGCGTTAAGCGTTATGCGTTATGCGTTATGTGTTATGCGTTATGCGTTATGCGTTATCCGTTATGCGTTATCCGTTATGCGTTATGCGTTATGCGTTAAGCGTTATGCGTTATTCGTTATGCGTTATGCGTTACGCGTTATACGATATGCGTTATGCGCGATGCGTTATGCGTGATGCGTTATGAGCTATGCGTTAAGCGGTATGCGTTGTGCGTTATGCGTTATGCGTTATGCGTTATGCGTTAAGCGTTATGCGTTATGCGTTATGCGTTATGCGTTATGCGTTATGCGTTATGCGTCATGCGTTATGCGTTATGCGTTATTCGTTATGCGTTATGCGTTACGCGTTATACGATATGCGTTATGCGCGATGCGTTATGCGTTATGCGTTATGAGCTATGCGTTAAGCGGTATGCGTTATGCGTTATGCGTTATGCGTTATGCGTTATGCGTTAAGCGTTATGCGTTATGCGTTAAGCGTTATGCGTTATGCGTTATGCGTTATGCGTTATGCGTTATGCGTTATGCGTTATGCGTTATGCGTTATGCGTTATGCGTCATGCGTTATCCGTTATGCGTTATGCGTTATGCGTAATGCGATATGCGTTATGCGTTATGCGTTATGCGTTATGCGTTATGGGTTATGCGTTATGCGTTATGCGTTATGCGTTATACGTTATGCGTTATGCGTTATGCGTTATGCGTTATGCGGTATGCGTTATGCGTTATGCGTCTTGCGTTATCCGTTATCCGTTATGCGTTATGCGTTATGCGTTATGCGTTATGCGTTATGCGTTATGCGTTATGCGTTATGCGTTATGCGTTATGCGTTATGCGTTATGCGTTATGCGTTATGCGTTATGCGTTATGCGTTATGCGTTATGCGTTATGCGTTATGCGTTATGCGTTATGCGTTATGCGTTATGCGTTATGCGTTATGCGTTATGCGTTATGCGTTATGCGTTATGCGTTAAGCGTTATGCGTTATGCGTTATGCGTTATGCGTTATGCGTTATGCGTTATGCGTTATGCGTTATGCGTTATGCGTTATGCGTTATGCGTTATGCGTTATGCGTTATGCGTTATGCGTTATGCGTTATGCGTTATGCGTTATGCGTTATGCGTTATGCGTTATGCGTTATGCGTTATGCGTTATGCGTTATGCGTTATGCGTTATGCGTAATGCGTTATGCGTTATGCGTTATGCGTTATGCGTTATGCGTTATGCGTTATGCGTTATGCGTTATGCGTTATGCGTTATGCGTTATGCGTTATGCGTTATGCGTTATGCGTTATGCGTCTTGCGTTATCCGTTATGCGTTATGCGTTATGCGTTATGCGTTATGCGTTATGCGTTATGCGTTATGCGTTATGCGTTATGGGTTATGCGTTATGCGTTATTCGTTATGCGTTATGCGTTATGCGTTATGCGTTATCCGTTATGCGTTATGCGTTATGCGTTATGCGTTATGCGTTATGCGTTATCCGTTATGCGTTATGCGCGATGCGTTATGCGTTATGCGTTATGCGTTATGCGTTATGCGTTATGCGTTATGCGTTATGCGTTATGCGTTATGCGTTATGCGTCATGCGTTATGCGTTATGCGTTATTCGTTATGCGTTATGCGTTACGCGTTATACGATATGCGTTATGCGCGATGCGTTATGCGTTATGCGTTATGAGCTATGCGTTAAGCGGTATGCGTTATGCGTTATGCGTTATGCGTTATGCGTTATGCGTTAAGCGTTATGCGTTATGCGTTAAGCGTTATGCGTTATGCGTTATGCGTTATGCGTTATGCGTTATGCGTTATGCGTTATGCGTTATGCGTTATGCGTTATGCGTTATGCGTCATGCGTTATCCGTTATGCGTTATGCGTTATGCGTAATGCGATATGCGTTATGCGTTATGCGTTATGCGTTATGGGTTATGCGTTATGCGTTATGCGTTATGCGTTATGCGTTATGCGTTATGCGTTATGCGTTATGCGTTATGCGTTATGCGTTATGCGTTATGCGTTATGCGTTATGCGTTATGCGTTATGCGTTATGCGTTATGCGTTATGCGTTATGCGTTATGCGTTATGCGTTATGCGTTATGCGTTATGCGTTATGCGTTATGCGTTATGCGTTATGCGTTATGCGTTATGCGTTATGCGTTATGCGTTATGCGTTATGCGTTATGCGTTATGTGTTATGCGTAATGCGTTATGCGTTATGCGTTATGCGTTATGCGTTATGCGTTATGCGTTATGCGTTATGCGTTATGCGTTATGCGTTATGCGTTATGCGTTATGCGTCTTGCGTTATCCGTTATGCGTTATGCGTTATGCGTTATGCGTTATGCGTTATGCGTTATGCGTTATGCGTTATGGGTTATGCGTTATGCGTTATTCGTTATGCGTTATGCGTTATGCGTTATGCGTTATCCGTTATGCGTTATGCGTTATGCGTTATGCGTTATGCGTTATCCGTTATGCGTTATGCGCGATGCGTTATGCGTTATGCGTTATGGGCTATGCGTTAAGCGTTATGCGTTATGCATTATGCGTTACGCGTTATGCGTTAGGCGTTATGCGTTAAGCGTTATGCGTTATGCGTTATGCGTTATGGGTTATGCGTTATGCGTTATTCGTTATGCGTTATGCGTTATGCGTTATGCGTTATCCGTTATGCGTTATGCGTTATGCGTTATGCGTTATCCGTTATGCGTTATGCGCGATGCGTTATGCGTTATGCGTTATGCGTTATGCGTTATGCGTTATGCGTTATGCGTTATGCGTTATGCGTTATGCGTTATGCGTTATGCGTTATGCGTTATGCGTTATGCGTTATGCGTTATGCGTTATGCGTTATGCGTTATGCGTTATGCGTTATGCGTTATGCGTTATGCGTTATGCGTTATGCGTTATGCGTTATGCGTTATGCGTTATGCGTTATGCGTTATGCGTTATGCGTTATGCGTTATGCGTTATGCGTTATGCGTTATGCGTTATGCGTTATGCGTTATGCGTTATCCGTTATGCGTTATGCGTTATGCGCTATGCGTTATGCGTTATGCGTTATGCGTTATGCGTTATGCGTTATGCGTCATGCGTTATCCGTTATGCGTTATGCGTTATGCGTTATGCGTTAAGCGTTATGCGTTATGCGTTATGTGTTATGCGTTATGCGTTATGCGTTATCCGTTATGCGTTATCCGTTATGCGTTATGCGTTATGCGTTAAGCGTTATGCGTTATTCGTTATGCGTTATGCGTTACGCGTTATACGATATGCGTTATGCGCGATGCGTTATGCGTGATGCGTTATGAGCTATGCGTTATGCGTTATGCGTTATGCGTTATGCGTTATGCGTTATGCGTTATGCGTTATGCGTTATGCGTTATGCGTTATGCGTTATGCGTTATGCGTTATGCGTTATGCGTTATGCGTTATGCGTTATGCGTTATGCGTTATGCGTTATGCGTTATGCGTTATGCGTTATGCGTTATGCGTTATGCGTTATGCGTTAAGCGTTATGCGTTATGCGTTATGCGTTATGCGTTATGCGTTATGCGTTATGCGTTATGCGTTATGCGTTATGCGTCATGCGTTATGCGTTATGCGTTATGCGTTATTCGTTATGCGTTATGCGTTACGCGTTATACGATATGCGTTATGCGCGATGCGTTATGCGTTATGCGTTATGAGCTATGCGTTAAGCGGTATGCGTTATGCGTTATGCGTTATGCGTTATGCGTTATGCATTAAGCGTTATGCGTTATGCGTTAAGCGTTATGCGTTATGCGTTATGCGTTATGCGTTATGCGTTATGCGTTATGCGTTATGCGTCATGCGTTATCCGTTATGCGTTATGCGTTATGCGTAATGCGATATGCGTTATGCGTTATGGGTTATGGGTTATGCGTTATGCGTTATGCGTTATGCGTTATACGTTATGCGTTATGCGTTATGCGTTATGCGTTATGCGTTATGTGGTATGCGTTATGCGTTATGCGTCTTGCGTTATCCGTTATCCGTTATGCGTTATGCGTTATGCGTTATGCGTTATGCGTTATGCGTTATGCGTTATGCGTTATGCGTTATGCGTTATGCGTTATGCGTTATCCGTTATGCGTTATGCGCGATGCGTTATGCGTTATGCGTTATGGGCTATGCGTTAAGCGTTATGCGTTATGCATTATGCGTTACGCGTTATGCGTCATGCGTTATGCGTTATGCGTTAAGCGTTATGCGTTATGCGTTATGCGTTATGCGTTAAGCGTTATGCGTTATGCGTTATGCGTTATGCGTTATGCGTTATGCGTTATGCGTTATGCGTTATGCGTTATGCGTTATGCGTTATGCGTTATGCGTTATGCGTTATGCGTTATGCGTTATGCGTTATGCGTTATGCGTTATGCGTTATGCGTTATGCGTTATGCGTTATGCGTTATGCGTTATGCGTTATGCGTTATGCGTTATGCGTTATGCGTTATGCGTTATGCGTTATGCGTTATGCGTTATGCGTTATGCGTTATGCGTTATGCGTTATGCGTTATGCGTTATGCGTCATGCGTTATCCGTTATGCGTTATGCGTTATGCGTTATGCGTTAAGCGTTATGCGTTATGCGTTATGTGTTATGCGTTATGCGTTATGCGTTATCCGTTATGCGTTATCCGTTATGCGTTATGCGTTATGCGTTATGCGTTAAGCGTTATGCGTTATTCGTTATGCGTTATGCGTTACGCGTTATACGATATGCGTTATGCGCGATGCGTTATGCGTGATGCGTTATGAGCTATGCGTTAAGCGGTATGCGTTGTGCGTTATGCGTTATGCGTTATGCGTTATGCGTTAAGCGTTATGCGTTATGCGTTATGCGTTATGCGTTATGCGTTAAGCGTTATGCGTTATGCGTTATGCGTTATGCGTTATGCGTTATGCGTTATGCGTTATGCGTTATGCGTTATGCGTTATGCGTTATGCGTTATGCGTTATGCGTTATGCGTTATGCGTTATGCGTTATGCGTTATGCGTTAAGCGTTATGCGTTATGCGTTATGCGTTATGCGTTATGCGTTATGCGTTATGCGTTATGCGTTATGCGTTATGCGTTATGCGTCATGCGTTATGCGTTATGCGTTATACGTTATGCGTTATGCGTTATGCGTTATGCGTTATGTGGTATGCGTTATGCGTTATGCGTCTTGCGTTATCCGTTATCCGTTATGCGTTATGCGTTATGCGTTATGCGTTATGCGTTATGCGTTATGCGTTATGCGTTATGCGTTATGCGTTATGCGTTATGCGTTATGCGTTATGCGTTATGCGTTATGCGTTATGCGTTATGCGTTATGCGTTATGCGTTATGCGTTATGCGTTATGCGTTATGCGTTATGCGTTATGCGTTATGCGTTATGCGTTATGCGTTATGCGTTATGCGTTATGCGTTATGCGTTATGCGTTATGCGTTATGCGTTATGCGTTATGCGTTATGCGTTATGCGTTATGCGTTATGCGTTATGCGTTATGCGTTATGCGTTATGCGTTATGCGTTATGCGTTATGCGTTATGCGTTATGCGTTATGCGTTATGCGTTATGCATTATGCGTTATGCGTTATGCGTTATGCGTTATGCGTTATGCGTTATGCGTTATGCGTTATGGGCTAAGCGTTAAGCGTTATGCGTTATGCATTATGCGTTACGCGTTATGCGTTAGGCGTTATGCGTTAAGCGTTATGCGTTATGCGTTATGCGTTATGCGTTATGCGTTATGCGTTATGCGTTATGCGTTATGCGTTATGCGTTATGCGTCATGCGTTATGCGTTATGCGTTATGCGTTATGCGTTATGCGTTATGCGTTATACGTTATGCGTTATGCGTTATGCGTCATGCGTTATGCGTTATGCGTTATGCGTTATGCGTTATGCGTTATGCGTTATGCGTTATGCGTTATGCGTTATGCGTTATGCGTTATGCGTTATGCGTCATGCGTTATGCGTTATGCGTTATCCGTTATGCGTTATGCGTTTTGCGTTATGCGTTATGCGTTATGCGCGATGCGTTATGCGTTATGCGTTATGGGCTATGCGTTAAGCGTTATGCGTTATGAATTATGCGTTACGCGTTATGCGTTAGGCGTTATGCGTTAAGCGTTATGCGTTATGCGTTACGCGTTATGCGTTATGCGTTATGGGTTATGCGTTATGCGTTATTCGTTATGCGTTATGCGTTATGCGTTATGCGTTATCCGTTATGCGTTATGCGTTATGCGTTATGCGTTATGCGTTATGCGTTATGCGTTATGCGTTATGCGTTATGCGTTATCCGTTATGCGTTATGCGCGATGCGTTATGCGTTATGCGTTATGGGCTATGCGTTAAGCGTTATGCGTTATGCATTATGCGTTACGCGTTATGCGTTAGGCGTTATGCGTTAAGCGTTATGCGTTATGCGTTATGCGTTATGGGTTATGCGTTATGCGTTATTCGTTATGCGTTATGCGTTATGCGTTATGCGTTATCCGTTATGCGTTATGCGTTATGCGTTATGCGTTATCCGTTATGCGTTATGCGCGATGCGTTATGCGTTATGCGTTATGGGCTATGCGTTAAGCGTTATGCTTTATGCATTATGCGTTACGCGTTATGCGTCATGCGTTATGCGTTATGCGTTATGCGTTATGCGTTATGCGTTATGCGTTATGCGTTATGCGTTATGCGTTATGCGTTAAGCGTTATGCGTTATGCGTTATGCGTTATGCGTTATGCGTTATGCGTTATGCGTTATGCGTTATGCGTTATGCGTTATGCGTTATGCGTTATGCGTTATGCGTTATGCGTTATGCGTTATGCGTTATGCGTTATGCGTTATGCGTTATGCGTTATGCGTTATGCGTTATGCGTTATGCGTTATGCGTTATGCGTTATGCGTTATGCGTTATGCGTTATGCGTTATGCGTTATGCGTTATGCGTTATGCGTTATGCGTTATGCGTTATGCGTTATGCGTTATGCGTTATGCGTTATGCGTCTTGCGTTATCCGTTATGCGTTATGCGTTATGCGTTATGCGTTATGCGTTATGCGTTATGCGTTATGGGTTATGCGTTATGCGTTATTCGTTATGCGTTATGCGTTATGCGTTATGCGTTATCCGTTATGCGTTATGCGTTATGCGTTATGCGTTATGCGTTATGCGTTATGCGTTATGCGTTATCCGTTATGCGTTATGCGCGATGCGTTATGCGTTATGCGTTATGGGCTATGCGTTAAGCGTTATGCGTTATGCATTATGCGTTACGCGTTATGCGTTAGGCGTTATGCGTTATGCGTTATGCGTTATGCGTTATGCGTTATGCGTTATGCGTTATGCGTTATGCGTTATGCGTCATGCGTTATGCGTTATGCGTTATGCGTTATGCGTTATGCGTTATGCGTCATGCGTTATGCGTTATGCGTTATGCGTTATGCGTTATGCGTTATGCGTTATGCGTTATGCGTTATGCGTCTTGCGTTATCCGTTATGCGTTATGCGTTATGCGTTATGCGTTATGCGTTATGCGTTATGGGTTATGCGTTATGCGTTATGCGTTATGCGTTATGCGTTATGCGTTATGCGTTATGCGTTATGCGTTATGCGTTATGCGTTATGCGTTATGCGTTATGCGTTATGCGTTATGCGTTATGCGTTATCCGTTATGCGTTATGCGCGATGCGTTATGCGTTATGCGTTATGGGCTATGCGTTAAGCGTTATGCGTTATGCATTATGCGTTACGCGTTATGCGTTAGGCGTTATGCGTTAAGCGTTATGCGTTATGCGTTATGCGTTATGCGTTATGGGTTATGCGTTATGCGTTATGCGTTATGCGTTATGCGTTATCCGTTATGCGTTATGCGCGATGCGTTATGCGTTATGCGTTATGGGCTATGCGTTAAGCGTTATGCGTTATGCATTATGCGTTACGCGTTATGCGTTAGGCGTTATGCGTTAAGCGTTATGCGTTATGCGTTATGCGTTATGGGTTATGCGTTATGCGTTATTCGTTATGCGTTATGCGTTATGCGTTATGCGTTATCCGTTATGCGTTATGCGTTATGCGTTATGCGTTATCCGTTATGCGTTATGCGCGATGCGTTATGCGTTATGCGTTATGGGCTATGCGTTAAGCGTTATGCGTTATGCGTTATGCGTTATGCGTTATGCGTTATGCGTTATGCGTTATGCGTTATGCGTTATGCGTTATGCGTTATGCGTTATGCGTTATGCGTTATGCGTTATGCGTTATGCGTTATGCGTTATGCGTTATGCGTTATGCGTTATGCGTTATGCGTTATGCGTTATGCGTTATGCGTTATGCGTTATGCGTTATGCGTTATGCGTTATGCGTTATGCGTAATGCGTTATGCGTTATGCGTTATGCGTTATGCGTTATGCGTTATGCGTTATGCGTTATGCGTTATGCGTTATGCGTTATGCGTTATGCGTTATGCGTTATGCGTTATGCGTAATGCGTTATGCGTTATGCGTTATGCGTTATGCGTTATGCGTTATGCGTTATGCGTTATGCGTTATGCGTTATGCGTTATGCGTTATGCGTTATGCGTTATGCGTTATGCGTCTTGCGTTATCCGTTATGCGTTATGCGTTATGCGTTATGCGTTATGCGTTATGCGTTATGCGTTATGGGTTATGCGTTATGCGTTATTCGTTATGCGTTATGCGTTATGCGTTATGCGTTATCCGTTATGCGTTATGCGTTATGCGTTATGCGTTATGCGTTATGCGTTATCCGTTATGCGTTATGCGCGATGCGTTATGCGTTATGCGTTATGGGCTATGCGTTAAGCGTTATGCGTTATGCATTATGCGTTACGCGTTATGCGTTAGGCGTTATGCGTTAAGCGTTATGCGTTATGCGTTATGCGTTATGGGTTATGCGTTATGCGTTATTCGTTATGCGTTATGCGTTATGCGTTATGCGTTATCCGTTATGCGTTATGCGTTATGCGTTATGCGTTATCCGTTATGCGTTATGCGCGATGCGTTATGCGTTATGCGTTATGGGCTATGCGTTAAGCGTTATGCGTTATGCATTATGCGTTACGCGTTATGCGTTATGCGTTAAGCGTTATGCGTTATGCGTTATGTGTTATGCGTTATGCGTTATGCGTTATCCGTTATGCGTTATCCGTTATGCGTTATGCGTTATGCGTTAAGCGTTATGCGTTATTCGTTATGCGTTATGCGTTACGCGTTATACGATATGCGTTATGCGCGATGCGTTATGCGTGATGCGTTATGAGCTATGCGTTAAGCGGTATGCGTTGTGCGTTATGCGTTATGCGTTATGCGTTAAGCGTTATGCGTTATGCGTTATGCGTTATGCGTTATGCGTTAAGCGTTATGCGTTATGCGTCATGCGTTATGCGTTATGCGTTATGCGTTATGCGTTATGCGTTATGCGTTATGCGTCATGCGTTATGCGTTATGCGTTATGCGTTATGCGTTATGCGTTATGCGTTATGCGTTATGCGTTATGCGTTATGCGTTATGCGTTATGCGTTATGCGTTATGCGTTATGCGTTATGCGTTATGCGTTATGCGTTATGCGTTATGCGTTATGCGTTATGCGTTATGCGTTATGCGTTATGCGTTATGCGTTAAGCGTTATGCGTTATGCGTTATGCGTTATGCGTTATGCGTTATGCGTTATGCGTTATGCGTTATGCGTTATGCGTTATGCGTTATGCGTTATGCGTTATGCGTCATGCGTTATGCGTTATGCGTTATGCGTTATTCGTTATGCGTTATGCGTTACGCGTTATACGATATGCGTTATGCGCGATGCGTTATGCGTTATGAGCTATGCGTTAAGCGGTATGCGTTATGCGTTATGCGTTATGCGTTATGCGTTATGCGTTATGCGTTAAGCGTTATGCGTTATGCGTTAAGCGTTATGCGTTATGCGTTATGCGTTATGCGTTATGCGTTATGCGTTATGCGTTATGCGTCATGCGTTATCCGTTATGCGTTATGCGTTATGCGTAATGCGATATGCGTTATGCGTTATGCGTTATGGGTTATGCGTTATGCGTTATGCGTTATGCGTTATACGTTATGCGTTATGCGTTATGCGTTATGCGTTATGCGTTATGTGGTATGCGTTATGCGTTATGCGTCTTGCGTTATCCGTTATCCGTTATGCGTTATGCGTTATGCGTTATGCGTTATGCGTTATGCGTTATGCGTTATGCGTTATGCGTTATGCGTTATGCGTTATGCGTTATGCGTTATGCGTTATGCGTTATGCGTTATGCGTTATCCGTTATGCGTTATGCGCGATGCGTTATGCGTTATGCGTTATGGGCTATGCGTTAAGCGTTATGCGTTATGCATTATGCGTTACGCGTTATGCGTCATGCGTTATGCGTTATGCGTTATGCGTTATGCGTTATGCGTTATGCGTTATGCGTTATGCGTTATGCGTTATGCGTTATGCGTTATGCGTTATGCGTTATGCGTTATGCGTTATCCGTTATGCGTTATGCGTTATGCGTTATGCGTTATGCGTTATGCGTTATGCGTTATGCGTCATGCGTTATCCGTTATGCGTTATGCGTTATGCGTTATGCGTTAAGCGTTATGCGTTATGCGTTATGTGTTATGCGTTATGCGTTATGCGTTATCCGTTATGCGTTATCCGTTATGCGTTATGCGTTATGCGTTATGCGTTAAGCGTTATGCGTTATTCGTTATGCGTTATGCGTTACGCGTTATACGATATGCGTTATGCGCGATGCGTTATGCGTGATGCGTTATGAGCTATGCGTTATGCGTTATCCGTTATGCGTTATGCGTTTTGCGTTATGCGTTATGCGTTATCCGCGATGCGTTATGCGTTATGCGTTATGGGCTATGCGTTAAGCGTTATGCGTTATGCATTATGCGTTACGCGTTATGCGTTAGGCGTTATGCGTTAAGCGTTATGCGTTATGCGTTACGCGTTATGCGTTATGCGTTATGCGTTATGCGTTATCCGTTATGCGTTATGCGCGATGCGTTATGCGTTATGCGTTATGGGCTATGCGTTAAGCGTTATGCGTTATGCATTATGCGTTACGCGTTATGCGTTAGGCGTTATGCGTTAAGCGTTATGCGTTATGCGTTATGCGTTATGGGTTATGCGTTATGCGTTATTCGTTATGCGTTATGCGTTATGCGTTATGCGTTATCCGTTATGCGTTATGCGTTATGCGTTATGCGTTATCCGTTATGCGTTATGCGCGATGCGTTATGCGTTATGCGTTATGGGCTATGCGTTAAGCGTTATGCGTTATGCATTATGCGTTACGCGTTATGCGTTATGCGTTAAGCGTTATGCGTTATGCGTTATGTGTTATGCGTTATGCGTTATGCGTTATCCGTTATGCGTTATCCGTTATGCGTTATGCGTTATGCGTTAAGCGTTATGCGTTATTCGTTATGCGTTATGCGTTACGCGTTATACGATATGCGTTATGCGCGATGCGTTATGCGTGATGCGTTATGAGCTATGCGTTAAGCGGTATGCGTTGTGCGTTATGCGTTATGCGTTATGCGTTATGCGTTAAGCGTTATGCGTTATGCGTTATGCGTTATGCGTTATGCGTTATGCGTTATGCGTTATGCGTTATGCGTCATGCGTTATCCGTTATGCGTTATGGGTTATGCGTTATGCGTTAAGCGTTATGCGTTATGCGTTATGTGTTATGCGTTATGCGTTATGCGTTATCCGTTATGCGTTATCCGTTATGCGTTATGCGTTATGCGTTATGCGTTATGCGTTATGCGTTATGCGTTATGCGTTATGCGTCATGCGTTATCCGTTATGCGTTATGCGTTATGCGTAATGCGATATGCGTTATGCGTTATGCGTTATGCGCGATGCGTTATGCGTGATGCGTTATGAGCTATGCGTTATGCGTTATCCGTTATGCGTTATGCGTTTTGCGTTATGCGTTATGCGTTATCCGCGATGCGTTATGCGTTATGCGTTATGGGCTATGCGTTAAGCGTTATGCGTTATGCATTATGCGTTACGCGTTAGGCGTTATGCGTTAAGCGTTATGCGTTATGCGTTACGCGTTATGCGTTATGCGTTATGCGTTATGCGTTATGCGTTATGCGTTATGCGTTATGCGTTATGCGTTATGCGTTATGCGTTATGCGTTATGCGTTATGCGTTATGCGTTATGCGTTATGGGTTATGCGTTATGCGTTATTCGTTATGCGTTATGCGTTATGCGTTATGCGTTATCCGTTATGCGTTATGCGTTATGCGTTATGCGTTATGCGTTATGCGTTATCCGTTATGCGTTATGCGCGATGCGTTATGCGTTATGCGTTATGGGCTATGCGTTAAGCGTTATGCGTTATGCATTATGCGTTACGCGTTATGCGTTAGGCGTTATGCGTTAAGCGTTATGCGTTATGCGTTATGCGTTATGGGTTATGCGTTATGCGTTATTCGTTATGCGTTATGCGTTATGCGTTATGCGTTATCCGTTATGCGTTATGCGTTATGCGTTATGCGTTATGCGTTATCCGTTATGCGTTATGCGCGATGCGTTATGCGTTATGCGTTATGGGCTATGCGTTAAGCGTTATGCGTTATGCATTATGCGTTACGCGTTATGCGTCATGCGTTATGCGTTATGCGTTATGCGTTATGCGTTATGCGTTATGCGTTATGCGTTATGCGTTATGCGTTATGCGTTATGCGTTAAGCGTTATGCGTTATGCGTTATGCGTTATGCGTTATGCGTTATGCGTTATGCGTTATGCGTTATGCGTTATGCGTTATGCGTTATGCGTTATGCGTTATGCGTTATGCGTTATGCGTTATGCGTTATGCGTTATGCGTTATGCGTTATGCGTTATGCGTTATGCGTTATGCGTTATGCGTTATGCGTTATGCGTTATGCGTTATGCGTTATGCGTTATGCGTTATGCGTTATGCGTTATGCGTTATGCGTTATGCGTTATGCGTTATGCGTTATGCGTTATGCGTTATGCGTTATGCGTTATGCGTTATGCGTTATGCGTTATGCGTTATGCGTTATGCGTTATGCGTTATGCGTCTTGCGTTATCCGTTATGCGTTATGCATTATGCGTTATGCGTTATGCGTTATGCGTTATGCGTTATGGGTTATGCGTTATGCGTTATTCGTTATGCGTTATGCGTTATGCGTTATGCGTTATCCGTTATGCGTTATGCGTTATGCGTTATGCGTTATGCGTTATGCGTTATGCGTTATGCGTTATCCGTTATGCGTTATGCGCGATGCGTTATGCGTTATGCGTTATGGGCTATGCGTTAAGCGTTATGCGTTATGCATTATGCGTTACGCGTTATGCGTTAGGCGTTATGCGTTATGCGTTATGCGTTATGCGTTATGCGTTATGCGTTATGCGTTATGCGTTATGCGTTATGCGTTATGCGTTATGCGTTATGCGTCATGCGTTATGCGTTATGCGTTATGCGTTATGCGTTATGCGTTATGCGTTATGCGTCATGCGTTATGCGTTATGCGTTATGCGTTATGCGTTATGCGTTATGCGTTATGCGTTATGCGTTATGCGTTATGCGTTATGCGTTATGCGTTATGCGTTATGCGTTATGCGTTATGCGTTATGCGTTATGCGTTATGCGTTATGCGTTATGCGTTATGCGTTATGCGTTATGCGTTATGCGTTATGCGTTATGCGTTATGCGTTATGCGTTATGCGTTATGCGTTATGCGTTATGCGTTATGCGTTATGCGTTATGCGTTATGCGTTATGCGTTATGCGTTATGCGTTATGCGTTATGCGTTATGCGTTATGCGTTATGCGTTATGCGTTATGCGTTATGCGTTATGCGTTATGCGTTATGCGTTATGCGTTATGCGTTATGCGTTATGCGTTATGCGTTATGCGTTATGCGTTATGCGTTATGCGTTATGCGTTATGCGTTATGCGTTATGCGTTATGCGTTATGCGTTATGCGTTATGCGTTATGCGTTATGCGTTATGCGTTATGCGTTATGCGTTATGCGTTATGCGTTATGCGTTATGCGTTATGCGTTATGCGTTATGCGTCATGCGTTATGCGTTATGCGTTATGCGTTATGCGTTATGCGTTATGCGTTATTCGTTATGCGTTATGCGTTATGCGTTATGCGTTATCCGTTATGCGTTATGCGTTATGCGTTATGCGTTATGCGTTATGCGTTATCCGTTATGCGTTATGCGCGATGCGTTATGCGTTATGCGTTATGGGCTATGCGTTAAGCGTTATGCGTTATGCATTATGCGTTATGCGTTATGTGTTATGCGTTATGCGTTATGCGTTATCCGTTATGCGTTATCCGTTATGCGTTATGCGTTATGCGTTATGCGTTAAGCGTTATGCGTTATTCGTTATGCGTTATGCGTTACGCGTTATACGATATGCGTTATGCGCGATGCGTTATGCGTGATGCGTTATGAGCTATGCGTTATGCGTTATCCGTTATGCGTTATGCGTTTTGCGTTATGCGTTATGCGTTATCCGCGATGCGTTATGCGTTATCCGCGATGCGTTATGCGTTATGCGTTATGGGCTATGCGTTAAGCGTTATGCGTTATGCATTATGCGTTACGCGTTATGCGTTAGGCGTTATGCGTTAAGCGTTATGCGTTATGCGTTACGCGTTATGCGTTATGCGTTATGCGTTATGCGTTATGCGTTATGCGTTATGCGTTATGCGTTATGCGTTATGCGTTATGCGTTATGCGTTATGCGTTATGCGTTATGGGTTATGCGTTATGCGTTATTCGTTATGCGTTATGCGTTATGCGTTATGCGTTATCCGTTATGCGTTATGCGTTATGCGTTATGCGTTATGCGTTATGCGTTATCCGTTATGCGTTATGCGCGATGCGTTATGCGTTATGCGTTATGGGCTATGCGTTAAGCGTTATGCGTTATGCATTATGCGTTACGCGTTATGCGTTAGGCGTTATGCGTTAAGCGTTATGCGTTATGCGTTATGCGTTATGGGTTATGCGTTATGCGTTATTCGTTATGCGTTATGCGTTATGCGTTATGCGTTATCCGTTATGCGTTATGCGTTATGCGTTATGCGTTATCCGTTATGCGTTATGCGCGATGCGTTATACGTTATGCGTTATGGGCTATGCGTTAAGCGTTATGCGTTATGCGTTATGCGTTATGCGTTATGCGTTATGCGTTATGCGTTATCCGTTATGCGTTATGCGCGATGCGTTATGCGTTATGCGTTATGGGCTATGCGTTAAGCGTTATGCGTTATGCATTATGCGTTACGCGTTATGCGTTAGGCGTTAGGCGTTATGCGTTAAGCGTTATGCGTTATGCGTTATGCGTTATGGGTTATGCGTTATGCGTTATGCGTTATGCGTTATGCGTTATGCGTTATCCGTTATGCGTTATGCGCGATGCGTTATGCGTTATGCGTTATGGGCTATGCGTTAAGCGTTATGCGTTATGCATTATGCGTTACGCGTTATGCGTTAGGCGTTATGCGTTAAGAGTTATGCGTTATGCGTTATGCGTTATGGGTTATGCGTTATGCGTTATTCGTTATGCGTTATGCGTTATGCGTTATGCGTTATCCGTTATGCGTTATGCGTTATGCGTTATGCGTTATGCGTTATGCGTTATGCGTTATGGGTTATGCGTTATGCGTTATTCGTTATGCGTTATGCGTTATGCGTTATCCGTTATGCGTTATGCGTTATGCGTTATGCGTTATGCGTTATGCGTTATGCGTTATCCGTTATGCGTTATGCGCGATGCGTTATGCGTTATGCGTTATGGGCTATGCGTTAAGCGTTATGCGTTATGCATTATGCGTTACGCGTTATGCGTTAGGCGTTATGCGTTATGCGTTATGCGTTATGCGTTATGCGTTATGCGTTATGCGTTATGCGTTATGCGTTATGCGTTATGCGTTATGCGTTATGCGTTATGCGTCATGCGTTATGCGTTATGCGTTATGCGTTATGCGTTATGCGTTATGCGTCATGCGTTATGCGTTATGCGTTATGCGTTATGCGTTATGCGTTATGCGTTATGCGTTATGCGTTATGCGTTATGCGTTATGCGTTATGCGTTATGCGTTATGCGTTATGCGTTATGCGTTATGCGTTATGCGTTATGCGTTATGCGTTATGCGTTATGCGTTATGCGTTATGCGTTATGCGTTATGCGTTATGCGTTATGCGTTATGCGTTATGCGTTATGCGTTATGCGTTATGCGTTATGCGTTATGCGTTATGCGTTATGCGTCTTGCGTTATCCGTTATGCGTTATGCGTTATGCGTTATGCGTTATGCGTTATGGGTTATGCGTTATGCGTTATTCGTTATGCGTTATGCGTTATGCGTTATGCGTTATCCGTTATGCGTTATGCGTTATGCGTTATGCGTTATGCGTTATGCGTTATCCGTTATGCGTTATGCGCGATGCGTTATGCGTTATGCGTTATGGGCTATGCGTTAAGCGTTATGCGTTATGCATTATGCGTTACGCGTTATGCGTTAGGCGTTAGGCGTTATGCGTTAAGCGTTATGCGTTATGCGTTATGCGTTATCCGTTATGCGTTATGCGCGATGCGTTATGCGTTATGCGTTATGGGCTATGCGTTAAGCGTTATGCGTTATGCATTATGCGTTACGCGTTATGCGTCATGCGTTATGCGTTATGCGTTATGCGTTATGCGTTATGCGTTATGCGTTATGCGTTATGCGTTATGCGTTATGCGTTAAGCGTTATGCGTTATGCGTTATGCGTTATGCGTTATGCGTTATGCGTTATGCGTTATGCGTTATGCGTTATGCGTTATGCGTTATGCGTTATGCGTTATGCGTTATGCGTTATGCGTTATGCGTTATGCGTTATGCGTTATGCGTTATGCGTTATGCGTTATGCGTTATGCGTCATGCGTCATGCGTTATGCGTTATGCGTTATGCGTTATGCGTTATGCGTTATGCGTTATGCGTTATGCGTTATGCGTTATGCGTTATGCGTTATGCGTTATGCGTTATGCGTTATGCGTTATGCGTTATGCGTTATGCGTTATGCGTTATGCGTTATGCGTTATGCGTTATGCGTTATGCGTTATGCGTTATGCGTTATGCGTTATGCGTTATGCGTTATGCGTTATGCGTTATGCGTTATGCGCTATGCGTTATGCGTTATGCGTTATGCGTTATGCGTTATGCGTTATGCGTTATGCGTTATGCGTTATGCGTTATGCGTTATGCGTTATCCGTTATGCGTTATCCGTTATGCGTTATGCGTTATGCGTTATGCGTTATGCGTTATGCGTTATGCGTTATGCGTTATGCGTTATGCGTTATGCGTTATGCGTTATGCGTTATGCGTTATGCGTTATGCGTTATGCGTTATGCGTTATGCGTTATGCGTTATGCGTTATGCGTTATGCGTTATGCGTTATGCGTTATGCGTTATGCGTTATGCGTTATGCGTTATGCGTTATGCGTTATGCGTTATGCGTTATGCGTTATGCGTTATGCGTTATGCGTTATGCGTTATGCGTTATACGTTATGCGTTATGCGTCATGCGTTATCCGTTATGCGTTATGCGTCATGCGTTATGCGTTATGCGTTATGCGTTAAGCGTTATGCGTTATGCGATATGCGTTATGCGTAATGCGTTATGCGTTATGCGTTATGCGTTATGCGTTATGCGTTATGCGTTATGCGTTATGCGTTATGCGTTATGCGTTATGCGATATGCGTTATGCGTTATGCGTTATGCGTTATGCGTTATGCGTTATGCGTTATGCGTTATGCGTTATGCGTTATGCGTTATGCGTTATGCGTTATGCGTTATGCGTTATGCGTTATGCGTTATGCGTTATGCGTTATGCGTTATGCGTTATGCGTTATGCGTTATGCGTTTTGCGTTATGCGTTATGCGTTATGCGTTATGCGTTATGCGTTATGCGTTATGCGTTATGCGTTATACGTTATGCGTTATGCGTTATACGTTATGCGTTATGCGTTATCCGTTATGCGTTATCCGTTATGCGTTATGCGTTATGCGTTATGCGTTAAGCGTTATCCGTTATGCGTTATCCGTTATGCGTTATGCGTTATGCGTTATGCGTTAAGCGTTATGCGTTATTCGTTATGCGTTATGCGTTACGCGTTATACGTTATGCGTTATGCGTGATGCGTTATGCGTTATGCGTTATGGGCTATGCGATAAGCGTTATGCGTTATGCATTATGCGTTATGCGTTATGCGTTATGCGTTATTCGTTATGCGTCATGCGTTATGCGTTATGCATTATGCGTTATGCGTTATGCGTTATGCGTTATGCGTTATGCGTTATGCGTTATGCGTTGTGCGTTATGCGTTATGCGTCATGCGTTATCCGTTATGCGTTATGCGTTATGCGTAATGCGTTATGCGTTAAGCGTTATGCGTTATGCGATATGCGTTATGCGTTATGCGTTATGCGTTATGCGTTATGCGTTATGCGTTATGCGTTATGCGTTATGCGTTATGCGTTATGCGTTATGCGGTATGCGTTATGCGTTATGCGTTATGCGTTATGCGTTATGCGTTATTCGTTATGCGTTATGCGTTATGCGTTATGCGTTATGCGTTATGCGTTATGCGTTATGCGTTATGCGTTATGCGTTATGCGTTATGCGTTATGCGTTATGCGTTATGCGTTA
The DNA here is from genome assembly GCF_051020765.1 of Lasioglossum baleicum. Taxonomy (NCBI): domain Eukaryota; kingdom Metazoa; phylum Arthropoda; class Insecta; order Hymenoptera; family Halictidae; genus Lasioglossum; species Lasioglossum baleicum. The sequence continues at coordinate 98,198 of NW_027469564.1, forward strand.
TGCGTTATGCGTTATGCGTTATTCGTTATGCGTTATGCGTTATGCGTTATGCGTTATGCGTTATGCGTTATGCGTTATGCGTTATGCGTTATGCGTTATGCGTTATGCGTTATGCGTTATGCGTTATGCGTTATGCGTTATGCGTTATGCGTTATGCGTTATGCGTTATGCGTTATGCGTTATGCGTTATGCGTTATGCGTTATGCGTTATGCGTTATGCGTTATGCGTTATGCGTTATGCGTTATGCGTTATGCGTCATGCGTTATCCGTTATGCGTTATGCGTTATGCGTTATGCGTTATGCGTTATGCGTTATGCGTTATGCGTTATGCGTTATGCGTTATGCGTTATGCGTTATGCGTTATGCGTTATGCGTTATGCGTTATGCGTTATGCGTTATGCGTTATGCGTTATGCGTTATGCGTTATGCGTTATGCGTTATGCGTTATGCGTTATGCGTTATGCGTTATGCGTTATGCGTTATGCGTTATGCGTTATGCGTTATGCGTTATGCGTTATGCGTTATGCGTTATGCGTCATGCGTTATGCGTTATGCGTTATGCGTTATGCGTTATGCGTTATGCGTTATGCGTTATGCGTTATGCGTTATGCGTTATGCGTTATGCGTTATGCGTTATGCGTTATGCGTTATGCGTTATGCGTTATGCGTTATGCGTTATGCGTTATGCGTTATGCGTTATGCGTTATGCGTTATGCGTTATGCGTTATGCGTTATGCGTTATGCGTTATGCGTTATGCGTTATGCGTTATGCGTTATGCGTTATGCGTTATGCGTTATGCGTTATGCGTTATGCGTTATGCGTTATGCGTTATGCGTTATGCGTTATGCGTTATGCGTTATGCGTTATGCGTTATGCGATATGCGTTATGCGTTATGCGTTATGCGTTATGCGTTATGCGTTATGCGTTATGCGTTATGCGTTATGCGTTATGCGTTATGCGTTATGCGTTATGCGTTATGCGTTATGCGTTATGCGTTATGCGTTATGCGTTATGCGTTATGCGTTATGCGTTATGCGTTATCCGTTATGCGTTATCCGTTATGCGTTATACGTTATGCGTTATGCGTTATGCGTTATGCGTTATGCGTTATCCGTTATGCGTTATGCGTTATGCGTTATCCGTTATGCGTTATGCGTCATGCGTTATGCGTTATGCGTCATGCGTTATGCGTTATGCGTTATGCGTTATGCGTTATGCGTTATGCGTTATGCGTTATGCGTTATGCGTTATGCGTTATGCGTTATGCGTTATGCGTTATGCGTTATGCGTTATGCGTTATGCGTTATGCGTTATGCGTTATGCGTTATGCGTTATGCGTTATGCGTTATGCGTTATGCGTTATGCGTTATGCGTTATGCGTTATGCGTTATGCGTTATGCGTTCTGCGTTCTGCGTTATGCGTTATGCGTTATGCGTTATCCGTTATGCGTTCTCCGTTATGCGTTATGCGTTATGCGTTATGCGTTATGCGTTATGCGTTATGCGTTATGCGTCATGCGTTATGCGTTATGCGTTATCCGTTATGCGTTATACGTTATGCGTTATGCGTTATGCGTTATGCGTTATGCGTTATCCGTTATGCGTTATCCGTTATGCGTTATCCGTTATGCGTTATACGTTATGCGTTATGCGTTATGCGTTATGCGTTATGCGTTATCCGTTATGCGTTATGCGTTATGCGTTATCCGTCATGCGTTATGCGTCATGCGTTATGCGTTATGCGTCATGCGTTATGCGTTATGCGTGATGCGTTATGCGTTATGCGTTATGCGTTATGCGTTATGCGTTATGCGTTATGCGTTATGCGTTATGCGTTATGCGTTATGCGTTATGCGTTATGCGTTATGCGTTATGCGTTATGCGTTATGCGTTATGCGTTATGCGTTATGCGTTATGCGTTATGCGTTATGCGTTATGCGTTATGCGTTATGCGTTATGCGTTATGCGTTATGCGTTATGCGTTATGCGTTATGCGTTATGCGTTATGCGTTATGCGTTATGCGTTATGCGTTATGCGTTATGCGTTATGCGTTATGCGTTATGCGTTATGCGTTATGCGTTATGCGTCATACGTTATGCGTTATGCGTTATGCGTTATGCGTTATGCGTTATGCGTTATGCGTTATGCGTTATGCGTTATGCGTTATGCGTTATGCGTTATGCGTTATGCGTTATGCGTTATGCGTTATGCGTTATGCGTTATGCGTTATGCGTTATGCGTTATGCGTTATGCGTTATGCGTTATGCGTTATGCGTTATGCGTTATGCGTTATGCGTTATGCGTTATGCGTTATGCGTTATGCGTTATGCGTTATGCGTTATGCGTTATGCGTTATGCGTTATGCGTTATGCGTTATGCGTTATGCGTTATGCGTTATGCGTTATGCGTTATGCGTTATGCGTTATGCGTTATGCGTTATGCGTTATGCGTTATGCGTTATGCGTTATGCGTTATGCGTTATGCGTTATGCGTTATGCGTTATGCGTTATGCGTTATGCGTTATGCGTTATGCGTTATGCGTTATGCGTTATTCGTTATGCGTTATGCGTTATGCGTTATGCGTTATGCGTTATGCGTTATGCGTTATGCGTTATGCGTTATGCGT
>NW_027469565.1:0-100368 GCF_051020765.1 Lasioglossum baleicum
ATAGTCAATCGAGTCCAACAGGAGGGGGCAACGTTCTCGAGCGGTTTGACACTCGATCTTCAAATTCATACTTGTAATTAAGGATCATGCCGCCAAAGTGTATACTATTCTGCTTCTCTGAACACGAAGTAATACCCTCGATATATGGGGTCAGCTTCTCGGAAGGTAAGGCCCTCTGTAGGATGATTGACTTTGTAGGAATAGGTAACATTGTGCAACATTATGACGGTCTCCTTTAATATTCATACCGTGAAGCAAGGCGTCTATTGCAAATACTGTACTGGGCATTTACTCCCGGAATACCTGGTTTGCCTATCAGAATAGCAGGATATGTGAAGCTATGCACTTAGCCGCTCGACTCTCAAAGAAGTTGGGATCGATCTCGAACGGTCTGATTGTCGATTTTCCTATTCATACATGACAATAAGGCGTCCGTCTGCTAAAATGTATACTAATTTGTTTCGCTGAGCACAACGTTATACCCACGATACAGCGGGTTACGATCTCAGAAGGTATTGATTCCGGGAAGGAGTAATACGTTATGCCAAATGGTAACGTTATCAAACGGTTTGTCGCTCTGCTTTCATATTCATGCCGTGAATAAAGGTGTCTATTACTATTACTGTTCTGCACATTTGCTCCTGGAATACCAGGCTTCACTCTCGAAATCGCAACTATAGGTGATGCTATTGATTCAGCATTCGATTCTCAAAAAAAGTGGTAACATTCGCGAACGGTTTGACCACCGACTTTGCTATACATACATGAAAATGAGGTGTCCGCCTGGTAAAATGGTAAAACTTAATTCCGTGACCTCTGAGCAGAACACTCCCTACAGCTGGATAAGCTTCACGGAAGTTAAGGTCGTTTGTAGCAATGTTAACTCTATACGAATAGGTAACCTTCTGCACGGTTTGGCACTCTAGTTTAATATTCAAACCGTGAATTAATTTTATTTCAGCGGAATTAATCCCGGAATACCAGGTTTTGTTCTTGGTATCACAGTACAGGTGAAGCTATTGACTTAGCGGTGCAACGGTCAGGAAAGGTGGTAACGTTGTGCAGTTGTTTGAATCTCGATTTTCATACTCATACATGAAATTCAGGAGACCGCCACTAAAATTTACAGTAATACTTTCCACTAAACACGACTTTACTATCTCGATACAGCAGGTTAGGTTCACCGCAGGTAAGGCTTTTGGTAGAAGGTTTGACTCAAAACAAATTGGTAACGTTCTCAAATTGTGTGGCGCTCTGCTTTAATAGTCAAACCATTGAAAAAGGTGTCCATTGTCAATAGTGATTACTCTTGGTATACCTGCTTTGCATCTCGGAATCACAGCCTAGGATATGGTATTGAAATAGCCGATCGGCAAACACAGACGATGATGACGCCCTCGAATAGTTTTACCCCCGATTTTCTAAATCATTCGTGAAATTATGGTGCCCGTCAATAAAATATGTGCTACTTCTTTCCTCTGAACACGACGTTATACTCTCGGTACAGCGGGATACGATCTAGTAAGGTAAGGCCATTGGTGAAAAGGTTGACTCTATAACAAACGGCAACGCTTTTCAACGTTTTGACTCCGTACTTTAACATCTGTAGCTCGAAATAGGACGTCTAATGGCAATACTGTACGGCGCATTTACTTCCGGTAAACCATGTTTGGTTCTCGTAATCACAGGAGACGTGAAGAGATTGACTTATCCGTTCGATTCTCAATCAAGGCGGTAACGTTCTCGAACGATGTGGCTCTTGATTTTGATACTCATTAATGAAAATGTCGGCTCCCCCTGCTAGTATGTCTACTAATGTGTTTCGGTATTCTGTAAGCAGGACATTGGCTACAGCGGATTAGGCTCTCGAAAAGTATGGTTTTCGGTAAAACGAATGACTTAATACGAATTGGTAACGTTCTCGAAAAGTTTGACTCTCTGCTGTAATATTCATGCGGTGGATTAATGTTTCTATTGTCAATACTGCACAGAGTATTTAGATCAGGGATATCTCGTCTGACTTTTGGAATCACAGGATATATGAAGCTATGGACTTACCGGTTCGTCTCTCACAGAAGGTAGCAACGTTCTCATGCGGTTAGACACTCGATCCTCTAAATCGTGCATGAAACGACGGAGCCTGTTACTAATTTGTATATGATTTTGCTTCCCTGAACACGAAAATATACTCTCGATACAGCTTCCCGAAAGGTAACGCCTTCGTTAAAAATTTGACTCTATACCAATACGTATCATTCTCCAACGATTTCACTCCCTACTTTAATGCCCATGCCGAGAGTCTACGTGTCCATTGCCAAAACTGTACACAGATTTACACCCAGGTTACCTTGTTTGACACTCGGAATCACGGGACAGGAGAAGCTACTGACTTAGCCGATCGTCTCTCACAGAAGGTGCTAACATTCTTGAACGGATTGGCCGTCTACTTTTTTTGTTCAAACCGTGAATTAAGGCGTCTATTGGAAGTACTGTCCATAGCATTTGCTCCAGCAATACCTGGTTCGACTTTCCGAAACACACGAAATGTAAAACTATTCACCTAGCCGTTTGACTCTCAAAAGAGGTGGAAACGTTCACCGACGATTTGAACCTACTTCTTTCTGTAGATACATGCCATTAAAGTGTCCGTCTTCTAAAGAGTCTACTAATTTGTTTCCATGAATACTAAACAAGTCACATTCTGCAGCGGGGTATGTTCTCGGAGGGCAAGGTATCCGATACAAAGTATGAACATATAGCAGTAGGTACCGTTCCTCGGTGATTCGAATACCTATATTACTATTTATACCGTAAATTAAGTGGTCTATTGCCAATATTGTACTGCGGAAGTTTCTCGACACTAAAATGTATAGCAGGTCGTACCTCTGAGTACGGCGTTATACTCTCGATACAGCTGGTCAGCTTTACGGAGGGTAAGTCACTATGTTAGAATATTAACCCTACACGAATTGGTAATGTTCTACAACGGCTTGACGGACAGCTTTAATATTCAAACCGTGACTTGTTGTATCTATGGCCAAGACTATACAGCGCATTTACTCCCGAAAAATCTCGTTTAACTTTGGGAACCCCAAGGTATGTGACATAACCGTTTGTCTTACACTGAAGGTGGAAATTTTCTCGAACGGATTGACACTCGATTTTCTAATTCAAGCATGGATTTAAGAAGCCGTCACTAATGTGTATACTAATATGTTTCCCTAAACTCGTAGCTATACTCTTGATACTGCGAGTTAGCTTCTCCGTCGGTAAGGCATTCGGTTGAAGCGTTTGACTGATATTGCAGATAGTAACGTTCTCCCTATTTTAAAATTCGCGGTGAAAATTAAGGTATACATTACCAATAATCATCATCAGATTTACTCACAGATTTGCTGGTTTGACTCTGCGAATCACAGGATGGGCCACGCTTTTGACTCAGGCGTTCGAATCTCAAGGAAGTTGTTAATGTTATTCAACGGTTTGACACTCGATTTTCTAAAAGATACACACAACTAAGGTCCCTGTCAATTAAATGTCTACTAATTTGTTTTACTGAACACGAAATAATTCTCTCGATAGAGCGGGTTAGCATCTCGGAAGGAAAGGCCTTCGGTATAAGAATGTACTCAATACCATTTCGTAACGCGCTACAACGGTTTGGCACTGTACTTTAATGCTCGTACCGTGAATTAAAGTGTTTATTGACAGTAATGTTCCGCGCATTTACTCCCGGAATACCTGGCTTGGCTCTCGGATTCATAGTACATGTGGGGCTATTGACTAAGTTGTGAGTCGTTCAAGGAAGTTGGTATCGTTCTGGAATGATTTGGCCCTCTATCTTGTAATTCATACATAAACTTATGATGCCAATCTCTCAAAGGTATACTGTTGTCTTTGTCTGAACACGATGTTATACTCTCGACACGGCGGGTTTCCTGCTCGAAAGGTAAGACTTTCGGTAAAAGGTTTGTCTCTATACCGATGAGTACCGTTCTACAACGGATTGGCGGTCTGCTTCAATATTCATACCCTGAATTAAGGTGTCTATTGCCCATACTCTTCAGCCAAATTACGCCTGGAATACCTGGTTTAACTCCCGGAATCACAGGATAGGTGAAGCTATTATCTAAGCCGTTCGATTCTCAACTGAGATGGTAACGCCCTAGAATGGTTTTACCCTCGATGTATAAAGTCATGAATGAAATAAAGATGCCAGCCTGTATAGTATATAATAACTTGTTCCTCTGTACACTATGCTATGCTCTCATATACAGCGGATAAGGCATTCGCAGTATAAGGTTTTCAGTAAAACATTTGACGTTATACCAATAGGTAACGCTCTCAATTGGAGTGACTTTCTACTTTCATATTAAATCCGTGAATTAAGGTGTCGGATGGCAACACTCATCTGCGGATTTACGCCCGGAATATCTGGCTTGACTCCCGGAATCACAGGGTAGGTGAAGCTAACAGCTAAGGCGTTCGATTCTCAACTGAGGTGGTAACGATCACGATCGGTTTTAACCTCAATCTTCCAATACAAACATGATGTTAAGGCCAGCGACACTAAAATGTTTACTAATTTGCTCCTCTAAACACGAAGACATAATCTCGATGCAGAGGGTTAGCTTCTCCGAAAGTAGGGCCTTCAGTAAAAAGTTTGAACACATAGCAATAGGGAACGTCAAAAACGGTATGACTCTGTTAATTAATATTCTTACCATGAAATTCCGTGCCTAATGCCAACACTGTGCAGCGGGTTCAGACGCGGACTACCTGGTTTGACTCATGGAATCACAGGCTAGGTGAAGCTGTTAAGTAAGCCATTCGACACATATAGGAGGTGGTAACTTTCTCGAAAGGCTTCACTCATGATTGTTTTATACATATGTGTAAATAAGGTGCCCGTCATTTGAATGTATACTAATTTGATTCTCTCAATACGAGGATATACACCCGATACAGCGGATTCTGTTCACGGAAGGATAAGTATTCGGAAAAAGGACATTATACAAATTAGTAATGATGTCCGTGGGATTGACTCTCTACTTCACCATACACACCGCGGAATGATGTGTCTATTCCCAATAGTTTTTAGCGGTCTTACTCCCAGAATGTCTGTCCTGATTCTCGGATTCACAGGATAGATGAAGCTATTTGCATAGCAGTGCGATTCCCCACTAAGCTGGTAACATTCTAGGACAGTTTAACACACAATTTTCCAATTCATGCTTGAAACGAAGGTGCTCGTCACTAAAATGCATATTAATTTGTTGCTCCGAACACGAAATTATGTTCCCGATCCAGCGGGTTAGCTTCTCGGATAGTTAGGTATTTGGTAAGTAGAATGACTTTATACCAATTGGTAACGTTCTCCGACGGTTTGACGGCCTGCCTTTATATTGAAGCCGTGAACTATGGTGGCTATTGCCAATACTGTGCAGCGCATTTACTCCCGTACAATGATTCTGAAAGTCAAGTCAAGTCCAGGTATGAGTAAGGTGCAGAGTCAAACAGTTGTAGAACATTACGAATTGGCATAGAGACAAACTGTTTACCGACGGTCTTACCTTCCGAGAGCCCATCCCGCTGTAGCGATTGGCTAGAGGATTGAGAGTCAAACCGTTTTAGATCGTTACCACTTTCTTTGAGATTTGAACGGCTGAGTCTGTAACATTACACGTAGTTTTTGATTCCGAGAGTCAAGCCTGGTATTCCTGGAGTAAATCCGCTGAACAGCATTGACAGTGGACACCATAATTTACAGATTGGATCTAACAGTGGAGCGATAAACCGATTGAGAACGTTACCAAATTGAATAAAGGCATTCTTTTTGCTGAATACTTTATCTTATGAGAACATAAGCCTCTGTATCGTTGGTACATCTTCGTGTTCAGAGAAACAAATTAGTATACATTATAGTGGCCGACACCATAATTTCATGTATGATATAGTAGATCGAGTGGCAAACTGTTTCAGGACGTTACCACTAGCTATGGAGACGCACAGCTATGTCACTAGCTTCACTTATCTCGTGATTGCGAGAGTCGAACCAGGCATTCCAGGAGTAAATTCGCCGAACAGTGTTGGTACTTGTGACCTCAATTCAAGGTTCGAATATTAATATAGAGTGTCAAACTGTTCAAGATTGTAACATATTGGTATGAACTCATCTTCTTTATCGAAGGCCTTACCTTCCGATAAGCTAACCCGCTATATCTAGAGTGTAGCTTCGCGTTAGAGCAACAAATTAGTATTCAATTCTGTGACAGGCAAACTAATTTCATGTTTGACTAAGAAGGTCGAGGATCAAACCGTTCGAGAATGTTGCCACATACTGTGGGAGACGAACGGGCAAGTGAATGGCTTCAGCTAACCTGAGATTTCAAGAGTCAAACCAGGTATTCCCAGAGTAAATATGCTGCACAGTATGTGCAATAGGCACCATAATTCACGGCTTGAGTATTAATGTAGGCCGACAAACCGTTTGAGAACGCTTCCAATTGGTACAAAGTCAAACGTTCTATTGATGACCTTACCGCCCGAAAGCATGACGCACGGTGTCGAGAGCATAGCATGATATACAGAGGAAGAAATGGGTACGCATTTTAAACTCGGGAACCATAATTTCATATATGACTTAGAATATCGAGGAACAAACCATTTCAGAACGTTATCACATAACTTGAGAGTGGAGCAGCTGATTTAATAGCTGCTCCGATCCTGTGATTCTGAGAAGCCTACCAGATGTTCCGTGAGTAAGTCCGCGGTACTGCATTGACAACGAACACCTTTATTCACGGCTATGATAATAAAGTAGTGCGTCGATCCGTCTGAGAACGTTACCAATTGGCATAAATACAAATCCTTTACCGCTGAACATACCGTCCGAGAACCAAACTCGCTGTATCGAGAATATAACTTCGTGTTCAGAGAAAAAAATTAGTATTCATTTTAGCCACGGGCACCATAACTGCATGTACGGATAAGAAGATGCAGTTTCAAACCGATCGACATTGTTACGACCATTTTTGGGGGCCGAACGTCTAAGCCGAAAGCTTCACCTATCCTATGATTCCACGAGTATAACCAAGTATTCAGGAAGTAAATCTGCAGTACAGTATTGGCAATAGACACCCCAATTCGCAGTGTCAATATTATTGTTCTGAGACTATATACTGGTATAGATCAAACGTTGTACCGACGCATTCACCTACCCAGAACCAAACCCGCTATATCGAGAGTGTAACTTCGAGTTCACAGATATAATCTCGTACACATTTTAGAGTCAGTCACCTTAATTTAATGCATGAATAAGAAGTTGGTCTGTTACACCGATCGAAATCGTTATCATCTTCATTGAGAGTCACATAGATAAGGCAATTGCTTCTCCTATCCTGAAATTCCGAGAGTCACACCAGTCAGTACGGGAGTAAATCCGCTGTATTTTATAGCCAATTGGGACCATAACTTGCGCTATGATCATTTAGGTTGTAAGTAAATCTTTCGGTGACCATTAGCTATTGGTGTAGCCTAATTTTTTTACCGAAGGCCTAACCTTCCGAGAGCATAATCCGTTGTAGCAAATCCGTTGCTCTGAGTCCGTGGAGGCAATTACATGGTTCTTACAGCAGGCGGACACATTAATTTCGCGTATTAATCCGGAGGTTGTGGATAAAACCGCCAGCGAACGTTACCACCATCTTCGAGAGCCGAACAGCTAAGCCGCTAGTGTCACCTTCCGCGTGATTCCGTGGGAGAGACCAGGTATTGCAGGAGCAAATGTGCTCCACTCTATTGGCAATGAACACCACAATTAATTGAACATTAAAACTGAGCGTCAGACCGTTTGAGAACGTTACCAATTGGTTGAAGTGAAACCTTTTACCGCAGATCTTACCCTCCGGGATCAATACCAGCTGCATCGAGAATATAGCTTCTTGATCGGAGATACAAATTAGTAGACATTTTAGCAGACAAACTCCTTATATATACGTATGAATATAAAAATCGAGCGTCAACCCATTCTAGAACGATTCCACATTCTCGGGCGTATCGCCAGCAATAGCTTCACCTACCCTGCGGTTCCGAGAGTCAAACCAGGTATTCCTGGAGTAAATCCGCGGAACAGGGTTCGCATTGGACACCATAATTCAAGAGTTGAATATTGAAATAGAGCTTCGATCCTTTTGAGAGCGTTATCAATTGCTTGAAAGTCAAACGCCTTACCGAAGATCTCACCCTCCGAAAAACAAACCCGCTCTATCCAGAGTATAACTTCGTATTCAGAGAAATAAATTAGTATCCCTTTCAGTGTCGGGCACCATAATTTCGTGTACGAATAAGAACATCCATTGTCCTACCGTTCGACAGTGTAATGATCTTTTTTATGACACGAAGGGCTAAGTGAATAGCTCCAACTATACCGTAATTCCGAGAGCCAAACCAGGTATGCCTGTAGCAAATCCGCTTAATAGTATTAGCAATTGACACCTTAATTCTCACGCAGGGGATGCGGTTGGCATTCTGGTTCCATTGCAGTATGGGTATGAAGAACCCACCATGCCCTAGTCAGACGTACCTATGCCGAGGTGAGCAAGAACATTATTCAGGAAGTATGGTGTCCTTGCGCGGGGTACTACCAGAACGGCCCTGTATTCACTGGTACCTCGGGAAACGGTTCCAGCCCTGGGGAGGCTGGCTTCGGTCTATCGCCAGGCTTGATTGCTTGTGCTGGTCTCGAGCGTGCAGTGGTATGACCAAATCGCGAGATAGAGGGCCCCGTCCTTGGAGGTTGAGACCTACCACGGGCGAGATTCGTGACAGCAGATCGGGCACTGCCCTGCAGTGTCAGTCGGGATTTTGAAATGTCCCGGTATACCCAAGGGTTGTGCGTAGGGCGTGCAGTCTACGATCTAATTAGTAGGTGCGTGGTAAGGTGGGCCGCGCAATGCACTGATTGGGCGTATCCCAATGCCACGCACATGGGGGCCGCGTCGCTAGGCCCTAGTGGCAGGCACGGCACGTTACATCACCGTCACAAGTTGACACCTTAATTCACGGTTCGAATATTAAGGTAGAGCGTCAAACCATTGAAGGTCATTACTTATTCGAATAGAATCTAACTTTTAACCGAAGGCCTTACCTTCCGAGGAGACCAAACCTTCGTAAGGAATGCCTTGCTTAGTGTTTATGGAAACATATAAGAACACATTTTAGCGACAGCACCTAATTTCAAGTATGAATTACAAGCTCCAGGACCAAACAGAAGGAGGACGTCGCCACATTGCTCGAGAGACGTACGGCTACGTCAATTGCTTCCCCTATCCTGAGATTTCAAGGGTCCAACCAGGTAATCCGAGAGTAAATCCGCTGAAGTGTGTTGGCAATGGACACCTCAGTTCCAGGTATGAATATTAATGCAGGCCGTTAAACAGCTGTTGAAAGTTACCAATTCCTATAAAGCTATCGTTTTACTGAAGACCTTACCCTCCGAAAAACCGACCCAGTGCGTCGTCAGCATAACTTCGTGTTCAGAGAATGAAATTAATCTCCATTTCAGTAACGTGCACCATAAGTTCGTGTATGAATTAAATTGTCTATCGTCAAATCATTCGAGAAGTTTACAACCTTCTGTGGGAGAGGAACGGCCAAGTGAGTAACATCACCATTCCTGAGATTCCAAGGGTCAAACCAGGTAATCCGAGAGTAAATCCGCTGTACAGTATTGGCAATAGACATCTTAATTCACGGTTTCAATATTACAGCAGATCTTCAAACCGTTGTAGAACATTACCAATTCGTATAAAGACAATGTTTTGCCGAAGACCTTACCCACCAATAAACTATACGACTGTATTGAGAGTATCACTTCGGGTTTAGAGAATCACGTTACTATACATTATAGTGATGGCATCTTTATTTCGTGCACGAATTAGGAAACTGAGGGTCAAACCGATCGAGGCCATTTCCAACTTGAATGATATTCGAGCAGCCATGTCAATAGCTTCATATATCCCGTGTTTCCGAAATTCATGCCAGATGTTCCGGGAGCAAATCCGCTGAACAGTATTGGCGATAGGTACTTTAGTTCACGGTTTGAATATTAATGCGGAACGTCCAAACGTTGTAGAACGTTACCAATTCTTATAAAGTCAAACGTCTCAATGATGACCTCACCCAACGAAAGCCTAATCCGTTGTATCGGGAGTATTACATCGTGTTCAGGGGAACAAATTAATTTACACCTTAGTGACGGACACCTTAATTTCATATATGAATTATAAGATCGAGTGTAATTTCGTACGTTAACGTTAAAGCTTAGTTCAGAATCGAACGCCTTAGTTATTATCTTCACCTATCCTATGATTCCGAAATTGCATCAGGGTATTCCGGGCGTAAATGCGCTGAGGATTATTGTTAATAGATAAATAAATTCGGGGAATGAATATGAATATAGAGCGTCGCACCGTGTGGAAACGCACTAATTGCTATAAAGCCAAACGTTTTACCGAATACCTCACCGTCCGAGAAGCTAACCAGCCGTGTACTGCTACGTGTTTAAGGATACACGTTAGTAAACATTTTATTGACTGGGACGTTGATTTCATTATGAATAAGAAGGTCGAGCGTCTAACCTTTCTAGAAAATTGCCATATTCTGTGTGAGACAAACGGCTAAGTCAGTAGTTCCTCGGATCCAGCAATTCCGAGAGCCAAACCAGGTATACCGGGAGTAAATCCGCTCAACAGTTTTGGCAATGGGTACCTCCATTCACGGTTTGAATATTAATGCAGGCCGTCAAGCCGTTGTAGAACGATAACTATTCGCGTAGTGTTAAATGTCTGACAGAATGCCTTTACATCTGAAAAACTGGCCGGCTGTATCGAGAGAATGACACCGCGCTCACTAGTAGACAATTTTCTAACGACCTCCTTACATCAATGCATGAATTAGGAGATCGAGGTTGTAACGTTTCGAGAATGTTAGCACCTTCTGCGAGAGAGGAACGGCTAAATCTATAGCTGCACCTATCCTGCGATTCCGACAGTCAGGTTTGGTATTCTGAGAGTCAGTCCGCTGTACAGTGTTGGCAATAGACGCCTTAACTCACGGTATGCATGTTAAAGTAGAAGTCAATTCGTCAGAGAACTTTACCTATTGGTATATGGTCATTCTTTTCAGCGAGCACATAACCTTCCTAGAACATATCCCGCAGGAGCGACTGTCGTGCTTAGTGCTCAGCCAAACAAATGAGTAGATATTATAGCAGAAGCACACCTAATATTTAAATATGAATTAGAAGATCGAGTGTCAAACCGTTCGAGACCATTCGTACCTTCATTGGGAGTGGAACGGTTAATTCAATAGCTTCTCCTATCTAATGATTCCGACAGTTAAATCAGGTATTCCTGGAGTAAATGCTGTCTACGGAATTGTCAATTAACACCTTCATTCGCGATTTGAATATTGCAGTAGAGCGTCAAGCCGTTTGAGAGTATTACGAATTGGTATAAATTCATTAATCATATCCAACACCTTTCCTTCTGAGCAACCAATCCTCGGTAGGGATCGTCTTGGCTACTTTTCACAGGAAGCAATAAGTAGACATTTTGGCAGGCGGACATCTTATTTTCATGTATGAATAGGAGGGTGGAGTGACAAACCGCTTGAGAAAATTACTCCCTTCTTTGAGAATAGAACGGCTAAGCCAATAGCTTCATCCGTCACGTGATTTCTAGAGCTCAGCAAGGTATTCCTGGCGTATATCCCCTGAATAGTATTGGCAATAGACAACCTAATACTCGCCACGGGTGTTAAAGTAGGGAGGCAAATTGTCGGAGAACATTACCAATTTCTGTTATGTCATTCTTTTAGCCAAATATATTACCTTCCGAGAACCTAATCCGCTGGACGAAGTGCCTTGCCTAGTGTTCACAGATTCAAATTAGAAGACATTTTAGCAGACGGACACTTTATTTTCATGTATGAATAACACGATCGAGAGTCAAACCGTTCGGGAACGTGTCGACCACGTTTGACTGTCGCTAAGTCAATAGCTTCACCTCTCCTATAATTCCGGGACTCAAACAAGGTATTCCAGTAGTATGTCCACAGTACAGTATTGGCAATTTACACTCGATTCGTCCGAATAAATATTGAATTACAGAGGGAAACCGTTGTACAACGTTACCCAGTGGTATACAGAAAAATTTTTTGTCCAGAGAAACAAATTAGTATACATTTTCCTGCCGGTAACATTAAAAGCATGTATGAGTTGCAGAGTCTAGTGTCAAAGCGATCGAGAACGTTACCAACCGCTGTGAGAGTCGAGCGGCTAAGTCAATTGCCTCGCCTATGCTGTGACTTCGAGTGCCAGATCCAGGTATACCAGGAGTAAGTACGGTGATAAGTATTGGCAGTAGGACTCTTAATTCACGGTTTGAATATAATGGTAGATCATCAAACGGTTGTAGAACGTCACGTACTCGCTTACGATCAATCTTTTTTTTTTCAGGCCGAATATTTCGAGAAACCCAAACCGCTGTTGGGAGTACCATGCTTAGTTTTCGTGGAAACATAGCAGAAGACATTTTAGAGCGGGGCATGTTAATTTCATGTATCAATTAGAAGACCGAGGGTCAAACCATTCGAGGTCGCTACCACCCTCCTTGGAGGTCGAATGGCTAGGTCAATAGCTTCATGTATCCTATGATTCCGAAAATCATATCAGGTAATACGGGAGTAAATCCGCTGAAAAGTTTTGGCAATAGACATATTAATTCTCGGCTTGAATATTAAAGTCGCGAGTCAAATATTTATAAAACGTTATTTATTCGTGTATGCCATACCTTCCGAGATGCCCAACCCACTGCAGCAACTGTCTTGCTCAGTGTTCAAGGTAACAAATTAGTATCCTTAACTCCGGGAATACATGGTATGACTCTTAGAATATTGGAATGCGTCAAGCTATTGACTTAGCCGTTCTTCTCTCGAAGAAAGTGGTAACGTTCTCGAACGGTTTGACCCTCGATCATTTAAATAATACATGAAATTATTGTGCCTGTCATAAAAATTCATACTAACTTGCTTCTCTGAACACGAAGCCACACCCTCTATACAGCTGGTATGCTACTAGGATGGTAAGGCCTTCGGAAAATGTTTGTCTCTATATAACAGGTAACGGTTTACAACGTTTTGGCTGTGAATATTAATATCAGTACCGTGATATATGATGTCCAAGAACAATATTGTACGGCGGATTTATTCCTGTATTACCGGATATGACTCTCGGAATCACAGTATAGTTGAAGCTATAGACATAGCCGTTCGACCCTCAGAGAAGAAGGTACCGTTCTGGAACAGTTTGCCTAGCGATCTTCTAATTCATACACGACGTTATGGTGCCCGTCACTGAAATGTATACAACTCGTTCCCCTGAACACCACGATATACTCCCGGTGCAGCGGGTTAGATTTTCGGAGGATAATGTCTTGAGGATAGCGTTTGACTTTATACCAATTGGTAACGCCAACAAACAGCTTGACGCACTACTTTAAAAATCAATCCGTGAATTATGGCTACAATTGTCAATACTGGTTCACGGATTTAATTGGCAATGCTCTCAAACTGCTTTTTGGCATGCTTTAATATTCAAACCGTGAAGTGAGGTGTATATTGCCAATACTGTACAGGACACGTACTCCCGGAACATCTGGTTTAACTTCAGGAATCACAAGATACGTGAAGCTATTTACAGCTATTCGTCTCTCACAGAATGTGGTAACTTTCTCGATTTTCTCTTTGACACTCGATCTTCTCATTCATAATGAAAATAAGGTCCCCGTCTCTAAAATGTTTACTAATGTGTTTCGCTAAATACGTAGCTATGCTCTCGCTACGGCGGGTTAGCTTCTAGAACGTTACAGCATTCTGAAAAACGTTTGACTTCATAGCAATTAGTAATGTTCGCACACAGTGTTACGCTCTATTTTAATATTCACTCCGCGAATTGAGGTATCTATTGCTAAACTACACGGCGCATTTATTTTCTGAATACATGGTTTGACACTCGAAATCGGAGGATACGTGAAAATACTGACTTACACGTTCGCCTCTCCCAGATGGTGGCAAGATTCTCGATCGGTTTGACCCTCCATTTTCTTATTCATAATGAAATTAATGTGCCCGTCACTAAGGTGTGTACTAATTTGCTTTCTCGAACACGAAGTTATACTCTGGACGCCGGGGGTTAGGCCTTCGGAGCGTTTGCTATTCGGTAAGAAGATTGACTTTATACCAATTGGTGATCATCTCAGATGGATGGACGCTCTTATTTAGTATTCAAATCGAGAATTAAGGTGTGTGTTGCCAATACTGCTCACTGGACTTACTCCCGGTATACCTGGTAAGGCACTGAAGTCGCAGGATATGTGAAGCTATTGTCTTAGCCGTACGACTCACGCAGAAGGTCGTAAAATTCTCGAGCGGTTTGACTATCGAACTTCACAGTTATTCATGAAATTATGATGCCCGTCACTAAAATGTATGCTAGACTGCTTCTCTGGACTCGAAGTAATACACTCGACTCAGCGGGTAGTTTTCCCGGAAGGTGAGGCCTTCGAAGATGGTTGACTCTACAGAAATAGGTATCGTTTTACATCGGATTGACCCTGTTCATTAATATTCGTGCCATAATTTAAGGTATCTATTTCCAATACTGTTCGGCGGATTTACACCAGGAAGACCTAATTTGACTTTCGGAATAACAGGATGCGTGATGTTATTGACTTAGGTTTGCGACTCTCAAAAAACGTGGTAACGTTCTCACACGGAATGACTCCTGACTTTCCTATTCATACATGATTTCACGGTGCCCAGCACTAAAATGTCTACTAATTTGTTTCTCAGCACACAAAGGTATACGCACGATACAGCGGGTAACATTCCCGGAAGGTAAGGTATGCCTAAAGGATTATGACTTTATACCAGTTGGTGACATTCTCAAGCGGTTTGACTCTCCTCATTAATATTCATTCGCATATTAATTAATGCTATTATAGCCAATACTGTTCGGAGGACATACTCCTGCAATACCATGTTTAACCCTCGGAATCAGAAGAAAATGTGAGGATAATGACCCAGCCGTTCGTGTCTCAAGGTATGTGGTATCGTTCTCAAAAGGTTTGACTCTCGATCGACTAATTCGTGCATGAAATGATGGGTCTCGTCAATAAAATGTATACTATTTCGTATCGGTGAATTCGGTGATACACTCCCGATACAGTGAGTTAGTTTTCGGAGCGAAAGGCATTCTTCGTCAAGTTTGACCCTACACCAATATGTATTTCTCTACAGCAGATTGACGGCCTGCTATAATATTCAAACCGCGAATTACGGTGTCAATTACCAATACATTTCAGCGCATTTACTGCCGCTATACCTGATGTGACATTCTGAATCGCAGGTTAGGTGAAGTTATTTATCTATCCGTTCGACTCTAAAAGGGTGTGGTATCGATCTGGAACGGTTTGACCATCGATATTCAAATTCATACATGATTTTAAGATGCGGTCACTAAAACATATACTAATGTGTTTCTCTAAACACGGATTTATATTCTCGATACGGCGGGTTAGGTTTTCGGGCTGTAATGCTTTCAGTAAATCCTATGACTTTACAGCAATTCGTAACGTTCTCAGACGGTTTGACGCTCAACTTTGACGTTCAATGCGTTAATTAAGGTATCAATTGCCAATACTCTTCAGCGGATTTTCTTTCGGATTACCTGGTTTGACAAACGGAATCAAAGGCTAGGTGGAGCTATTGACTCATCCGTTCAACTCTCATTGAAGGTGATAACGTTCTCGAACCGTTTGTGGCTCGATTCTTCAAATTCATGCATGAAATTAAGGTATGCGTCACTAAAATCAATAATAGGTTGTTCCCTAGAACACGAATTTAGACTATCGATTTAGCAGGTTAGGATATAGGAGGGGAAGGTCTTCGGTATAAAATTTGACGCTATACCAATAGGTAACAATCGACAAATATTTTACATTCAACTTTAATATTCGTGTCGTGAATTAAAGTGTCCATTGGCAATACGGCACTGTGGATTCACTCCAAGAATACACGGCCTGAACATCGGAATCACAGGATATGTGTATCTATTGATTTAGCAGTTGGACTCTCGAAGAATGTGGTAACGTCGTCGAACGGTTAGACCGCCGATAGTACTATCCATACATGAAAATATGCTGTCCGTCTGCCCAAATGTCTATTAATTTGTTCCGGTGAAAGATATGCAAGCCAATCGCTACAGCCGGATGGGTCCTCGATGGAAATGCCATCGGTAAATAGTTTGACATTATACCAATCGGAATCGCACACAAACGGTTTGACGCTTTACTCTAGTATTCAAACCGTGAACTTAAGTGTCTCTTGCCAATCGCATCAGCGGACTTCCTCACGGAATACCTGGTTTTACTCTACGAATCTCAGGATTTGCCAAGCTATTCACTTAGCCTTTCGACTCTCACAGAAGACGGTACCGTTCTCGAACGCTTCGACTCTCGATGCTGATACTTATACGCAAACATGTGATGCTCGTCCGCTAAAATGTTTACTAATTTGTTTCTGTGCACATTATGCAGGACACTCGCAAGAGCGGGTTAGATTCTCGGAAGGTATGGTATTCGGTAAAAGGAATGACTTTATGCGCATAGGTATTGTTTTCCGTCGGTTTGACTCTCTACATTAATATTCGAACGGGGTATTAAGGTGTCAGTTGCCAATACCTTTCAGAGGACTTACTCCCGGAATACCTGGATTGACCCTCGTAATCAGAGGATGTGTGATGCTAGTGACAGACGTCCGACCTTCAAAGTTGATGGTAACGTTCTCACACTCGATCTTCTGTTTTGTACATGAAATTTATGTGACCGATCCTAATTTGTATACTAATTCGCTTTCGTGAACACGAAGTTATGCTCTGGATGCAGACAAGTTCTTCAACGGCTTGAATCTGTCCTTGAATATTTAGTCCGCGAATTATCGTGTCTAATGCAAAGATTGATCAGCGAACTTACTCCCGGATTACCTGATTTGACTCACGGTACCACATGGTAGGTGATGATACTGACATAGCCGTTCTACTCCAAAGGATCTTGGTAATATTCTCGGTTGGTTTGACACACGACCGTCTCATTCACACATGAAAATAAGGGTGCCGTCACTAAAATATATACTAATTTGCTTCCTTGAACGCGAAGTGATACTATAGATACAACAGGATTGTCTCTCGAAAGGCAAGGCCTTCGATAAAAAGGTTGACTGTATAGCAATATGTAACGATCTACAACGGTCTGACACTGTTCCTTAATATTGATAACGTGATATAGCGTGTCTAATTCCAATACTGTACTGCGGGTATAGTCGCAGAATACCTGGTTTGTCCCGTGGAGTCACAAGATAGGTGAAGCTATTGGGGTTACCTTCTCGGACGGTAATGCATTCGGAAAAATGTTTGACTTTACAGCAATTGTGACGTTCTCAAACCGTGAAACGCTCCATTTTAATATTCAATCCGCCAATTAAGGTATCTATTACCATTACTCTACGGCACATCTATTCACGGATTATCGCGCTTGTCTTTCTGAATCAAGGATATGTGATGCTATTGACTTAGCCGTTTGAATCTCAATGAAGGTGGTAACGTTCTCGAACGATTTGGCCATCGATCTTTTAATTCATGCATGAAGTTATTACGCTCGTTACTAAAGTGTGTTCTAGTTTGCACCTCTGAACACGCAGTTATGCTCTCGATACAGCGGGTATGTTTCTAGGAGGTGGATGTCTTCCGTAAAACGTTTCACCTTATAGCAATTTGTATCGTTCTACAATGAATTGACACAGTACTTTAGGATTCAAACCGTGATTTAAGGTGTTTGTTGCCAAGACTGTTCAGCCGATTTACTCCCAGAATACCTGGTATGACTCTCGGAATCTCGGGACAGGTAAAGCTCTTCACGTAGCCGGTCGTCCCTCACAGAACGTGGCAACTTTCTCGAGCGGTCTGACTCTCGATCTTTTAATTAATTCCTGAGGTTATGGAGCTCTTCTACTGAAATGAAGACTAACTTCCTCCTCTGAACACGAAGTTCTACTCTCGATACGGCGGGTTAGGTTCTCCGAAGGCAACGCTTTCTGCAAACTGTTTGAATCTACAACAATGGGTTATTGTCCACAACGGTTTGACGGTCTGCTTTAATATTCATACCGCGAATTAAGGTGTCTATTGACAATACCATTCTATAGATTTACTCCTATATTACTCGGTTTGGCTTTCGGAATCACGGGGTACGTGAAGCTATTGAAGTAGCTATTCGACAATCATAAAATGTGGTAACGGTCTCGAACGGTTTGACGCACAATTTTAATATGCCAACCGTGAATTAATGTGCTTACTGCCAAAACTCTTCAGCGGACTTTCTGCCGGAATACCCGGTTTGGCTCTCCGAACCACTCAATATGTGAAGCTATTGCAGTAGCCGTTTGTAGCTCAGACAAGCTGGCAATTCTCTCGAGCGGTTTCGCCCTCAATCTTCTAATTCATACATGAAAATAAGGTGCCCTTCACAGCAATGTTTACTAATTTAATAGAGTAATACTCTACATGCATCCGGTTAAGTTCTCGGAGGGTAAGGTTTTCTGTAAAACTTCCGACATTATCGAAATGTGTAACGGTATACAAACGTGTGACTCCGGACTATAATATTCCATCCGTGAAATAAAGTGTCTATTGCCCATAATGTTCAGCGGATTTACTCCTGGAATTCCTCGTTCGACTCAGGGAATCACGGGTTAAGCGAAGCTGGTGACTATGCTGTGCGACTCTAAAAGATGGTGGCAACTATCTCGATCGTTTTGACCGTAGATCTATATTGCTCTTACATGAAATTAAGGTGCCCGTGACTAAAATGCCAATTAATTCGCTTCTCCGAACACGAACTTATACTCTCCAAACAGCGGGTTACCTTCTCGAAAGTAAGGCGTTCTGTGCAAAGTTTGACCCTATAACAATAGGTAACTTGCTACAACGATTTGACTGTGTACTTTAATATTTATACCGTGAAATAGGGTATCTAATGACCATAATGAACAGCTGATTTACTCGCTGAACACCTGGTTTGACTTTTGGAGCTGTTCGTCTTTGACAGAAGGTGGTAACGTTCTCGAACTCTTTGACTCTCGATGTTGATGCTTATGCACAAACATGTGGTGATCCTGCGCTAATAGATCTACTAATTTGATTCCGTACACATTAAGCAGGGCACTCCCTACAGCGGATTAGGTTCCCGGAAGATATGTTATTCGGTAAAAGGAATGACTTTATGCGAATTGGTAATGTCCTCCCTCGGTTTGACCCTCTATATCAATATTCATTCCGTGAACTAAGGTGTCAGTTGCCAATAAACATCAGCGGTTTCTATCTCGGATTACGTGATTTGACACTGGGTATCACACGATACGTGAAGCAATAGACTTAGCCGTTCGACACTAACAAGTGGGTGGAAGCGTTCTCGAACAGTTTGACCATCGATATTCTCATTCGTTCAAAAAGTTGACGTCTCCGTCACTGAAATGAATACTAATTAAGGTACGGTATTTCCAATACTGTCCAGTGGATTTACCCCCGGAACATCTTTTGTTACATCCGGAATCAAAGAACAGGTGAAGCTATTGACTTAGCCGCTCGAATCTCAAGGAAGGAGGTAATGTTCTCGAACGGATTAACCCCCGATCTTCGAAATCATACATGAAATGGAGGTGCCCGTAAGTATGGAGTATATTAATTTTCTACCCCGAACACAAAGTTATACCCTCGATACAGCTGGTTATCTTCTCGGTGTGTAGGGCATTCGGAAAAAATGTTGGACCCTGTACCAATAAGAATTATTCAAGAACGGTTTGACTCAGCACTTTAATATTTATACCGTGAAATTGGGCGTCTAATGCCAATACTGAACAGTGGATTTACTCACAGAGTACCTAGTTTTTCTCTCAGAATGGCTGGGTATGTGTTACTATTGACTTAGCCGTTCGTTCCTCAAAGAAGTTTGTACCGTTCTAAAACGGCTTGACACTCGATCTTCTAATTTACACATGACATTATGGTGCCTGTCACTAAAATTAATGCTCATTTGTTTCACTGTAGAGGATATTATGTCCACGATACTGCGCCTTATGATCTCGGGAGG
This sequence comes from Lasioglossum baleicum, assembly GCF_051020765.1. NCBI lineage: Eukaryota > Metazoa > Arthropoda > Insecta > Hymenoptera > Halictidae > Lasioglossum > Lasioglossum baleicum. The sequence continues at coordinate 20,265 of NW_027469565.1, forward strand.
TAAAGAATGCGAAGAAGGGTATGACGTTATAACAGTTGATAAGGGCATCAAACGGCTTTACTCTCCACTCTGATTTCCATACCGTGAATTCAGGTGTCTATTGCCAATACTCTTCAGCCGATTTACTCGTTAAATGCCAGGGTTGACCCTTCGGTAAAGGGTTTGACTGTATATGAACAGGTAAAACTCGACAACGGTTTGATGGTATGTTTGAGCTTTTACACGGCGAAATAAGCTGTCTATTGCCAATACACCTCAGCGGATTTAATCTCGGTATCCAGGGTTTGACTCACTGAATCACAGGATTGGTGACGTTATTGACTTAGCCGTTCGTCTGACACAGAAAGTGGTAACGTTCTAGAACGGTTTGACAACTGATTTTCTAATTTATATATGAGGTTAAGGTTCCCGTCTCTAAAATGGATACTGATTGCTTCCTCTGATAATGAAGTTACACTCTCGATGTAGCTGGTGCGGTTCGCGGAAGGTACGGCCTTGGATAAAACGTTTCACTTTATACCAATGGGTAGCAATCTCAAACGGTTTGACGCTCTACTGTAATAATCATACCTTGAATTAGGGTATCCATTGCCAACAGTGTACAGCGGATTGATTTCTGGAATACATGGGTTGAAAATTGGAATAACAGGGTGGGTGAAGCTATTGTCTCAGATGTTGGACCCTCAAAGAAGGTAGGATCGTTCTCTACGGTTGTGAGTCTCGATTATTCTGTTCATACAAGAAAAACCAATGTGCTCCTGCTATAATATCTACTAATTGGTTTCCGTGAGCAGTATGCATGTCTCATTCTGCAGTGGGACCGGTTCTCGGAAGGTAATGTATCGGGTAAAAAGAATTAATTTAGATTAATTGTTATTGTTCTCCGGCAGATTGATTCATACCTAAATGTTTATATCGGGAATTAAGGTGTCCATCGATAATACCCTTCAGTGGATGTGCTTTCAGAATACCAGGGACGATTCCCGCAAGCACATGTTGCCTGAAACTACTGACTTGGCCTTTCGACACTCACAGAAGGTGGCAACCATCTTGCATGGTTTGACAGTCGATCCTCCTATTCATACATGAAAAGAAGGTGTTCGCCAGCTAAAACGTATACTAGTGTGTTTATCTCAACACGCAGATATACTATGGATACGGCGGGTTAGTTTCGCGCAAGGTATGGCCTCCGGTAGAATGTTTGACTGTATAGCAATAAGTAGCGTTCTTCAGTGGTCTTTCTCTCTTCTTTAACATTTATACAGTGAAATAGCGTGTCTAATTCCAATAATGTACCGCGGGATATGTCGCGAAATATCTTGTCTGTCCCTGTGAATGGCAGGATAGGTGAAGCTATTCGCGTATCTGTGCGACTCTCAAAGAAGGTGGCAACGTTCTGCAAGAGTGTGCCCCGCAACCTTCTAATTCATTAATGAAATTAAGGCGTCCGTCACTAAAATGTATACAAATTTGTTTCTCTATACACGAAGTTATACTCTCGCTACGACGATTCTGGGTCTCGGAAGTTGAGGCCTTCTGTAAAATGTGAGACACTATACCAATAAGTAACATTTTACAACGGTTAGACAATGTACGTTAATATTAATATCGAGAACTATGGTGTCTATTGCCAATACTATACTGGAGATTTAATCCCGGAATAAATGATTTAACCAATTTCCTTCTCTGTACAGAAAGTTATAATCTCCACACAGCAGGTTATTTTTTCGGAGGGGAAGGTCTCCCGTAAAGCCTTTGACTTTATCGTAAATGGTAACGTTCTCAAACGAATTGACTCCCTACTTTGGTATCCATGGCGTGAATTAAGGTGTCCAGTGTCAATAATCATGAGCGGATTTACTCGGTAAAAACCATGGTTGATTCTTGGAATCAAGTAAATTTCTCCGACGGTTTAACTGTTTAATTTAATATTCGTACTGTGAATTAAAGTGTATATGCCAATACTCTTCAGTGGATTTACTCCCGGAGAACATGGTTTGACTCTTGGAACCTTGGGTTAGGTCAAGCTTAGACCTATTATACCTTAGCTTATTAACTTAGACCTTCGAATCCCAAACAGGGTGGTATCGTTCTCGAACCGTTTGCCTCTCGATCTTCTAATCCATACATGAAATAATGGTGCCCGTTGCTAATATGTAAACTCTGAGCACAAAATTATACTCTCGATACGGCAGGTTTGGTTCACGGTAAGTAAGGCTCTTTGTGATAAGTTTGACATTACATCAATAGGTAAAGTACTACAATGGTTTGGAGCTTTATCATAATACCGTGAATTACGGTGTCCGTTGTCAGTAGTGTAAAGCGGATTGACTCCCGGAATACCTACGTTGACCTTCGGAATCACAGGATTAGTTGTAGCTATTCATCGAGAAGTACGGTCCTCGAAGAAGGTGGTAGCGTTGTGGAACGGTTAGACCCACGCTCTTCTAATTGGTACGCGAAGTTAAGGTGTACGTCACTATAATTTATGCTAACTTGTTTCCTTCGACTCGCAATTATTATCTCGATGCAGCGAGTATATTCTCGGAAAGTCAATCCTTCGGTAAAAAGAGTGACCCTAAACCAGTTGATAATGGGCTCCGACAGTCTGACTCTCTACCATAATATTCATGCCGTGAATTATGTTGTTAATTGCCCATATAATTCGGAGGATTTACTCCACTAATGACATATTTGGCTCTCGAAATCACAGGGATGGTGAAGCTGTTGCCTTAGCTATGCGTCTATCCATGAAGATGGTAACGATGTCGAACGGTATAACTTTCCATCTCCTTATTCATGCACGAAGATAAGGTGCTGTCGCTAGATAGCGTACTAATGTGTTTCTCTACGAACTACGTTATTCGCTCCATGCGGGGGGTTAACTTCTCGGCCCGTAAGTCTTTCGGAAAGAAGGTTTGACGTTATATGAATTGGTAACGTTCTGGTGCCCGATACTGAAATGAATACTAACTTCGTTTTCTAAACACGAACTTAAACACTCGCTGAAGCCCGTGGGGATCGCGGAAGGTTAGTTCTCCTGTAAAACGATTGAAATAATGGCGAATGGTAATCGTCTCAAACGGCGTGACGCTTTATTTTAATATTCAAACCGTGGATTAGGGTGCCTGTTGCCAATACTGTTCAGCGGATTTGCACCCGAAATACCTGGTACAGCTCTCCGAATCAAAGGATTGGCGATGCGATTGGCATGGCCGTCCAACTCTCATAGAAGGCGGTAACGTTCTTTATCGGTTTGACCATGGATCTTCTAATACGTGAATGAAACTACGGTGCTCGTCACCAAACTGTGCATTAATTTGCTTCTCTGAACACGAAGTATTTCCCCGGATATACAGTGTTCGCGTCCCGGGAGGTTAGATGTTCTGTAAAACGTATAACTTTATACAATTCGGTATCGCTCTACGACGATATGACGGTCTGCCTTAATATTCAAACCGTGAATTAAGGTCACTATTGCCAATTATGTTCAGCGGATTTACTCCTGGAATTCCATGCTTGACTCTCGGAATCACGAATATAGGTGAAACTATTGACATAGCCGTCCGACCCTCAATGAATGTAGTAACGATCTCGAAGCGTTGGACTCTCGATCTTCTAATTCATATATCAAAATAAGGTATGCCTCTTCTACAATGTCTAATAATTCGTTCCTGTAAAAGCAAAACAAGACAATCTCAGCGGCCGCTTGCATTCTCGAAATGTAAGGTATAGGTTGAAAAGAAAGACTTTTTACCAATTGGAAATGTTCACCGTCGATTTAATTCACAACCTTAATATTCATGCCGTGAATTACGCTATCTATTGCCAATATTGTTTAGCGTATTTACGCCTAAAATACGTGGTATGATTCTCGCAACCAATAGGAGAGGCTATTGTCTTCAATGTGAGGCTTTCAAAGAGGGCGCAATCGTTCTGCAAAGGTTTGACTGTCGACCTTGCTATTCATACATGGAACAAAGCTGTTCGTCTGCTAAAAATCTACACATTGCTTTCACTGGCACGAAGTATGATACTCTAGTCGGCGGGTAAGGTTCTAGTAAGGTAAGGTATGACTTTACAAAAATTGGTTATATTCTTTAACGAATTGACTGTCTACTTTAATATTCAAACCATGAATTAAGGTGTCTACTGACAATTCCTTCAGCTAACTTACTCTCGGATTTCCCGGGATGAAACTTGGAATCTCGGGATAGGTGAATCTATTGATCTATCCGTTCGACTCTGAAAGAGGTTGGCAACGTTCGCGAACAGTTTGAGCATCGATATTATAATTCAAACATGTATCTAAGGTGCCCGTCACATAAACCAATCCCAATTTCTTTCTCTGAACACGAACTTATACACTGTATGAAGTGGGAGATGTTCGCGGAAGGTAAGGCCTTCGGTAGAATGTTTGACATTATTGCAATTGTTAACGTTCTTTAACGGTGGCAGGATCTGTTCTTATATTCAAACTGTAAATTAAGGTGATTATTGCCAACTCTGGCCCTAGCATACACTGCTGGAATACCTTCTTGACACTTGGCGGTATCCCAGGATATGTGAAGCTGTTCACTTAGCCGGCCGTCTCTCACAGAACATGGCAATGTTCTCGAGTGGCTTGACGCCCGATCTTCTAATTAGTGCACGAAATCATGGTACCCGTCACTAAAATGAACACTGACTTCTTTCTCTGGAGACAAAGTTATACTCTCGATGCTGGCGGTTAGTTTTTCGAGGGATAAGGTCTTCGTTAAGACGGTTGTCTTTGTTGCAATTGGTAACAATCTACATCGGCTTGACGGGATGCTTTAACATTCAAACCCTAAATTAAAGTGTCTATTGCCAATACTGTTTAGGGGATTTGCTCCAGGATTACATAATTTGGCACTCAGAATCACACCATTGGTGAAGCTAGTGTACTAGCTGTCCTACTCTCAAGGAGGGTGGCAACGTTCTCGAACCGTTTGACCACCTATATTCTAATTCATACATGAACTCATGGCGCGGCTACTAAAATGTATGCTGATGTGTTTCTCTAAATACGAAGTTGTACCCTCGATAAGGCGGGTTAGCTGCTCGGGGGATAAGGACTTCGGTAAGACGTTTCACTTCATAGCAATTGGTAGCGATCTACACCGGTTTGACGGTCTGCTTTAATATTCAAACCGCATAGTAAGGTGTCTACTGCCAATACCGCTCAGGGGATTTACTCCTGGATTACCTGATTCGTCTCCCAGAATCACAGGATAGGTGAAGCTATTGACTTATCCGCCCGACTCACAAGGCTGGTGGTAACGTTCGGGAACGATTTGACCCACGATCCAGTGATCCATACATGAATGTAATGTGTACGACACTAAGATGTATAATATTTTGTCTCTTTGAAGGCGAAGTTATACACTCGATACATCGGGTCAGCTTCTCGAAAGCTAATGCCGTCGGTAGAATGTTTGACTCTATACCAATAGGGAACGTTTCACAACTGTGTGACACTGTACATTAATGTATATAACGGGAAGTACGTTTTTTGGTGCCGATACAGTACAGCGCATATACTCCCAGAGAACCTAGTTTGACTCCCGGAATCACAAGATACGTGAAGCATTGCATTTGACTTAGCCGTTTGGAACTCAAAGAATGTGATAACGTACCCGTACCGCTTGACCCTCCATCTTCTAATTTATACATGAAGATAAGGTGCTCGTCACTGACCTGGTGACTAACTTCATTCTCCGAACACGTAGTTGTACTGCAGATACAGGGGTTTATTTTCTTGGACGGTAAGGTCTTGACTAAAAATTTTGACATTATACCAATTGGTAACGTTCTTGAAAGCTTAGACTGTGTTCTTTAATATTAAATCCGTGAATTATGTTGTCCACTGCCTATAGTGTACAGCGAATTGACTCCCGGAATACCTGGATTGACTATCGGAAGTGCAGGGCAGGTGAAGCTATTGACTTAGCCGTAAGTCTCACACAGAAGATGGTAACGTTCTCGACCGGCCTGACCCTAGATTTCTTAACTCATACATGAAGTCAAGGTTCCCGTTATTGAAAGGATTACTAATGTCTTTCTCTGAACTGGAAGTTATTCTCTCGATAACCCGGTGAGTTTCGCGGATGGTAAGATCTTCGGTAAAAGATATCACTTTATCATATACCAATTGGGAACGCACTCAAATTGTCTGACGCTAATCCTTAATGTTCATGCCGTGAATTAGGGTGATTATTGCCAAATCTGTTCAGCGGTCTTGCTCCTGGAATACCTGGTTTGACTCTATGAATCACAGGATAGGGGAAGCTATTGGCGTAGCGCTTCGACTCTCACAGAAGGTGGCACCGTTCTCAAGCGGTTTGACTCTCAATCCCCTAATTCATATTTGAAAATATGGTGTGCTTCAGCGATAATGCCTGCACATTTGTTTCCGTGAGCACTAAGCATGACACTGGCTACAGCGTGTTAGGTTCTGGGAAGGGTATGTTTTCGGTAACAAGAGTGACTCTATAATAATTGGTAATATTCTCCGACGGTTTGACCATCTACTTTAATGTTCATATCTTGAATTAAATGGCCTATTTCCAACACTTTGCAGCTAGTTGACATCTGGAATACTTGATTTGACCCTCGCAATGATAGTACAGGTGTTTTCAATGATTTAGCAGTTGGAGTCTCGAAGAATGTAGTAACGTTCTCGCACCGCTTGTCTCTCGATCGTCCTAATCATACATGAAAATAAGGTGTACGTCTGCCTAAATGACTATTAATTTCTTCCGATGAAAGCTAAAGAATCCAATCACTACAGGGGTTCACGAAAGGTAAGGCCGACGGAAAACAGTTTGACTCTATGCAATTCGTAATGTCCTACAACGGGTAGACTCTGCACATTGGGTGGTATGGTGTAAAAATTCAATACTGTAAAGCGGATTTACTAAAGGAGTTCTTGGCTTGACTTTCAGAATAAATGTACGGGAGCAAATGCGCTGTGCAGTAGTGGCAATAGACACTTTAGTTCACGGCTTCAATTTTAAAGCAGGCCTTCAAACCGTCGGCGAACGTTCCAGTTTGTACAAAGTCATTCTACTTACCGAATACGTAACTATCCGAGAAGCTACGCAGCTGGATCGAGAGCATTATTTCGTGATCGGTGAAGCAAATTAGTATGCATTATCGTGACGGGCACCATCGTTTCCTGAATGAATTAGAACATGGAGGCTCAAACCGTTAGAGAACGTTACCGCTTTCTCTGAGAGACGAACGGCCATCTGAATAGCTTCACCTATCCTGTGATTCGGAGAATCAAACATCGTATTCCTGGAGTAAATTTGCTGAACTGTATTGACAACTGATACCTGAATTCAAAGTTTGAATATTAAAATGGATAGTCAAACAGATTGAGTCCGTTACTAATTGCTATAAGGTCAATCGTTTTACCGTATAGCTTACCGTCCGAGAAGCTAACCCGCCGTATCGAGAGTATAGCTACGTGTTCAGGGAAGCGCATTAGAAACATTTTAATGACGGGGACCTTAAATTCAATATGAATAGGAAGACGAGGTTCAAACTGTTCGAGAAAGTTACCACCTTCTATGAGTGACGAACGTCTATGTCAATAGCTCCACGTATCTTGTGACACCGAAAGCTTCAGCAGATATGCCGGGAGTGAGTCCACCGAGGCGTGATGACAATAGACACCTTAATTCTCGGCATGAATATTAAGCAAGAGAGTTAATCCTTTGGAGAACATAACCAATTTTCAGAAAGTAATACTATTTTCCGAATACCTTACCTTCCTAGAACCTATCCCGCTGTATCGAGTATGATTCCTAGTGCCCGCGGAAATCAATTAGTAGACCTTTTAGCAGTCGCACAGCTTTATTTCATGTACGAATAGCAAAGTCGAGAGTCAAAGCGTTGCAGAACGTCTCCACCCTCTTTGAAAGCGACACACCTAAGTCCATAGCTTCTCCCATCCTGTGCTAGCGAGAGCCAGGCCACGTATTCTTGGCGCAAATGCACTGAGCAATATTGACAATACATAACATAATACACGGCATCAACATTAATGTTGATAGTTAATCCGACTGAGAAAATTACGAATTGGTATACAATCATTCTTTTTAACCTACCCCTTACATACCGGGAACGCAAACCGCCATAGCGATTGTCTTGCTTTGGGTTCAGAGGAACGAAATCGGAGATATTTTATAACACGGCCACCGTAATTTCATGTATAAATAGCAGAATCAGATGTCCGACCCTTAGAAAACGATACCACTTTGTTTGAGAGTCGAACGGCTAAGTCAGTAGCTACATTCATCCTGTGAGTCCAAGAGTTAAACCATGTATCCCGGGAGTAAATCCGCTGTACAGTATTGGCAATTGACACCTCAGTTTACGGAGCGCATATTAAAGTATGGCGTCAAACTGTTTGTGAGTGTCACCAATTGTTATAAGTTCAAACGCTTTATTGGAGACCTAACCTTCCGAAAGCCTAACGCGCTGTACCGAGAGCAAAACATGGAGTTCAGAAGATCAAGTTAGAACGCGTTTTAGAGACGGAGACCTTAAATTCAAATATGACTTAGAAGAACGATGGTCAAACCCTCTGCGAACATTATCTCCATATTTGTGGATGGAACGGCAAAGTCAATAGCTTAACATATTTTATGATTACGAGAGTCACACGTCGTATTCCTTTAGTTATTCGGCTGCAGAATATTGGCAATAGAGACCCTGTTCCACGGTGCAAATATTAAGCTTGAGAGAGAAGCCGTTGTAGATCATATCCCATTCGTATAGTGACAAACCTTTTACCGTAGACCTTACCTTACGAAAAACTAACCAGATATGTCGAGAGTATTACTTCGTGTTCTGAGAACAACATTAGTATTCTTTTCAGTGTCGGGCACAGTAACGTCATGTATGAATTAGAAGATCGGAAGGTATGGCCCTCGGTAAAAAGTTTGACTCTATATTAAATGATAAAGCTCTATATCCGTTGGACGCTCTACCTTCATATTTATACCGTGAATTAAGGTGTCTATTGCCAATACTGTTCTGCGGCCTTAGTTCAGGAATACCTGGTTTGACTCTTCCAACCACTGGATACGTGAAGCCATTCGCGTAGCGGTTGGTGTTCAACAGAAGGTGGCAACGTTCCCGAGCTATTTGACGCACGATCTTCAAATACATACATGTAGTTAATGCGCCCGTCACTGAAATTAATACTAATTTCCTTCTCTGGTCCCGAAGTTATTGTCTCAATGGAGCCGTTCAAATTCGCGGAAGTAAACGCCTCCGGACAAGGTTTCACTTTGTACAAATCGGTATCGTTCTCAAACGGCTCGACACCCTACTTTGATATTCAAGCTGTGAATTAAGGTGTTTTTTATAATTACCCTTCAGCAGATTTACTCACTGGATACCTGGCCTGACTGTCGGAATCACAGGATAGGTGAAGCCATTTGCATCGCCGTTAGTGTCATAAAATGGTGGTGTCGTTCTCCAACGGTTTTGCTGTCGATTTTTATATTTATTCATGAAATTGTGGCGTCCGTCTGCGAATATGTAGACTAATTTGTTACCGCAAACAATAAGAAAGACACTCGATACGGCCGGATCGGTTCTCGGATGGTAAGGTAATCGGTAAATATAATGATATACTAATTTATATCGTACTCAAACGGCTTGACGCTCGGTTTAGAAACCCAAGCCGTGAATTATGGCGTCGGCTGCCCACACTGTTCATTGGATTTATTCGCGGAATACCAGGTTTGGCTCTCGGAATCACAGTATAGTCGAAGCTATTGACTTAGCCGTTCGTCTCTTACGGAAGGTGTGCAACGTCCTCGAGCGTTATGACCCTAGAACTTCTACTTCATACGTGAATTTAATTGTGCAGTCACGAAGATGTATACTAACTTGCATCCTTCAACACGATGTTATACTTTCGATACAGCGTATTTGGTCCTCGGAAGGTAAGGCCTTCGGTGAAACGTTTGACACCTATACGTATATGTAACGTTGTACTACGGTGTGACATTGCTCTCTAATATTCATACGGTGAATTTTGGTGTGTTTTTCCAATCCTGTTCAGCGCATTTACTCCTGGGATACCTCGCTTTTAATTACGGAACCACAGGATAGGTGATGCTATGAACGTAACTGTGCGTCCCTCAAAGCAGGTGGTAACGATCTCGAACAGCTTCTGTCTCGATTTTGCTGTTCATACACGAACACATGGTGTCCGTCTGGTCAAATGTCTAATAATTTGATTCCACTACCACTATGCAGGACACTCCCTACAGCGGGTTAAGCTTCTCGGAATGTAATGCCCACGGTCAAATTTTCGTCCATATACCAATTGGTAACGGTCTCAAACGGCTTGGCGAACTACATTAATACCAACCCGTGATTTAAGGTGTCCATTTCTAATACTGTTCGGACGATTGACTGCCCAAATACCAGGTTCAGCTCTCGGAATCACAGGAGAGCAGAAGCTATTGTCTTAGCCATCCCACTGTCACATAAAGTGGTAAAGTTCTAGAACGGTTTGACTCTCCATCTTCTTACCCATACGTAAAACTAAGGTGCGCGTCACAAGATTGTCTACTAATTTGTTTCTCAGCACACGAAGGTATACCGACTATACAGCAGGTAATATTCCCGGAAGGTATGGTATGCGGTAAGGATTATGACTTTAAACCAATTGGTAACATTCTCAAATGGTTTGACTCTCCTCATTAATATTCATACCGTGAATTAAGGAGTTAATTGTCAATACCGATCGGCGGATTTACTCTCGAAATGCCTGGTTTGACCCCAGGAATCTCAAGAAAATGTGAGGATAATGACTCAGCCGTTCGAGTAACAAGGTATGTGGTATCGTTCTCGAAAGGTTTGATCCTCGATCTTCTCATTCGTGCATGAAATGAAGGTTCTCGTCAATAAAATGTATACTGTTTCGTACCTGTGAATACGGTGTTACACTCCCGATAGAGTGAGTTAATTTTCGGAGAGTAAGGCATTCTTCGTCAAGTTTGACCCTACACCCATATGTATTTCTCTACAGGAGCTTGACCGTCTGCTTTAATATTCAAACCGTGAATTAAGGTGACTATTGCCAGTTCTCTACAGAGGATTAACTACATGTATACCCGATTTGATTATCGGAATCACAAGATACGTGAGGCTATTGGTGCAGCCGTTCGACTCTCAATGAGGCGGTAGCGTTCTCCATCGACTTGACACACGATGTTCCAATTCATGCAAGAAACTAAAGTGCCCGTCACTGTAATGTGTACTAATTTGTTTCACTGATCACGAAATTTTGCTCTCGCTGAAGCTGGTGATATTCGCGGAAGGTTATGTCTCCTTTAAAATGATTGAAATTATAAGCATTCGTAACCGTATCAAACAGTGTGACAGTCTACTTTAATATTCAAAGCGTGAACTATGTTGTCTATTGCCAATATTGATGAGCGGATTTGCTCCCGGAAAACCCGCTTGACTCTCGGAATCGCAGGATAGGTGAAGCATTTGACTTAGCCGTTCGTGTCTCAGGGAAGGAGACACGCTTTGACCCTCGATGTTCTAAATCATGTGTGAAGTTACGGTTCTCGTCTCTAAAATGTACACTAGTTTGATTCTCTAAACTCGAAGTAGTACCCCGGAAATAGAGGGTTAGCTTCTCGGAAGGTTAAATCTTCTGCGAAACGTATAACTTTATAAAATTTGGTGACGCTAATTAACGGTCTGCTTTAATATTAATTCCGAGAATTACGGTGTATATTGCCAATTCTGTACGAGGCATTTATTCCCGGAGAAGCTAGTTTGCCTCTCGGATTTCCATGATACGTCAAACTGTTAACTTAGCCTTTCGAATCCAAAAGAGGATGGTATCGTTCTCGAACCGTTTGCCTCTCCATCTCCTAATCCAATCCATACATTAGATTATGGTGCCCGTTACTAAAATGTAAACTAATGTGTTTCTCTGAGCAGAAAATTATACTCTCGATACGGAGGGTTTGGTTCACGGTAGGTACGGCTCTTTGTAAAAAGTTGGATATTACATCAATTGGTAAAGTTCTGCAATGGTTTGGCGCTCCAGCTTAATATTCATACCGTGAATTAAGGTGTCCGTTGACAGTAGTGAAAAACGGATTGACTCCCGGAATACCTTCTTTCATCCTCGGAATCACAGGACAGTTGTAGCTATTGAACTAGAAGTTCGGTTCTCGAAGGAGGTGGTAACGGTGTGGAACGGTTTGACGCTCGCCCTTCTAATTGGTACAAGAAATTAAGGTGTATGCCACTAAAAGAAATACTAATTTGTTTCCATGGACTCGAAATTATTATCGCGATGCAATGACTTATATTCACCGAAGGCAAGGCCTATGTTAAAAAGAGTGTCTTTATACCAATTGATAATGGTCTGTGATAGTTTGACTCCCTACTTTAATACTCACACTGTGAATTATGGTGTCATTTGCCTTTATAATTCAGCTGACTTGTTTCAGTACCGACTTGTTTGACTCTCGGAATAACAGGGCAGGAGAAGATATTGCCTTAGCTATGCGACTCTCCATGAAGATGGTAACGATGTCGAACGGTATAACCTTGTATCTCCTTATTCATACATGAAGTGCTGTCGCTAACTTGAGTACTAATGTGCTTCTCTAAACACTACGTTCTACGCTCCATACGGCGAATCACCTTCTTGCCCCGTAGCCTTTCGGAAAGAACGTTTGACGATATATCAATTGGTAACGTTCTCACATGGCGTGACGCTCTATTTTAATATCCAATCCGCGAATTAAGGTATATATATTTCCAATACTGTGAAGCGCATTTACTCCCAAAATATCTCCTTTGCCTCTTGCAATCACAGGATGTATGAAGCTATTGACTTAGCCCTTCGAGTCTCAGTGAAGGTGGCATCTTTCTCGAACGGTGTGACCCACGCTCCTCATACATATAATAAAACTTAGGACCGCGTCACTAAAATGTTTACCAATTTCGTCCTCTGAACACCAAGTTATACTCTCGATACGATGGGATAGCTTCTCCGAAGGGAAGGCCATCGGTACAGTGTTTGACTTTATACTAAATGGCTATCTCCTCCAGCGGTTGGACGCTCTACTTTACTATTCATACCGTGATCTTAGGTGTCCATTGCCAGTAGTGTACCGCGGATTGTATCTCAGAATACCTCGTTCGACTTTCGGAATCACAGGGTAGGTCATGTTATTGACGTAGCTGTGCGACTCTCAAGGAATGTAGTTGTGATCTCGACCGATCTGACTCTCGATTTTGTTATTCATATATGGAAATAAGGTGTGCGTTAGCTAAAGTGTCTTGTAATTTGTTTCGCTGAACCCCACATAACACAGACAATACGGCAGGTTATTTTCTCGAAAGAGCAAAGTATCCGGTAAGGCGTATGACGTTGTACCAATTGGTAACGATCTCAAACGGTTTGTCGCTCTACTGTAATATTCTAACCGCGAATTAACGTATCTATTGCCAATACTGGTCAGCGGAATAGTCCCGGAATAATTGGTACAACTCACAGAATCACAGGATAGGTGAAGCAATTGACAAAGCTGTCCGTTTCTCACAGAAGGTTGTAACGTTCTAGAACTGAATGACACTCGATATTATAATTCACGCACGATGATAAGATGCCCATTACTGAAATGAATGTTAATTTCATTTTCCGAACAGGAAGTTATAACACCATTACATGCTATCGTCGTGTAAGTTCCCTACTAAATCGTTCGAATTTATACAAATTGGCCTCGCACTCATTCAGTCTGACGGTCTACTTTAATATTCAAATCGTACATAGATCTGTCTATTGCCAAAACTATTCGGCGGATTTTCTATCGCAATACCTCGCTTTATCACTCGAAATTACAGGAATGGTGAAGCTATTGTATTAGCCATGCGACTGTCATAAGAGTTGCTAACGTTCTCGGAAGATTTGACCCTACATCTTCTATTCATAGATGCAATTTGCGTGTCTGTCTGATAAAGTGCCTACTAATTTCATTCCCTGAACTCTAAGCCAAATAGTTGCTGCAACGGGTTAGTTTCTCGGGGGGTAATGTATCCGGTAAGAAGCTTGACCCTATACCAGTAAGTAACGTTCTACGACAGTTCGAATCTCTATATTAGCATTCATAGCGCAAATTAAGGTGTCTCTTGTCAATGCTGTACTGCGGATTTACTCACCGAATTCCAGGTTTGACTCTCGGTATCATAGGATATGTGAATCTATCGACTTAGCCGTTCGTCACTCGCAGAAGGTGGCAATGTTCTCGCCCGGTTTCCGGTCGTTATTCCTATATATGCATGAAAATATGGTGTCCGATTGCTAATACGTCTACTAACTTGATCACGTGAAAAAGATGGAACACAGTCTCTGCAGCGGCTTAGGTTCTCGGATGGTAAGGTATTGGATAGAAACAAGGGATTTATAACAATTGGTAATGCTCTCCGACGGTTGGACCCTCAAGCTTAGTATTCATATCGTGATTTAACGTTTCTATATCCAATACTGTTCAGTGGATTTAATCCCGGAACATCTTGCTTGACTCTCGGAAGGACAGGATGCGTGTAGCTATTGACATTGCCGGTCGTCTCTTACTCAAGGTGGAAAAGTTCCCGAACGGTTTGACACTCGCTTGTCCAGTGCATGCAGGAAATTAAGGTGCCCGTCTGCTAAAATCTGTACTGACGTGATCACGTGAAAACGTCACGAGACCATCGCTACAGCGGATTGGGTTCTAGGTCAACGTGTGTCGGAGATTTAACGTACGGTTCCGGCAACTAGGGCCTCATCCACACGGCACCCATGGGCGCGGGAATGAGATACGCAGTGCGTGGCGCAACTTACCACGCACCTTCCAATTAGCTCGTAGACTTCAAGCCCTACGCGCCAACCTTGGGTAGGCAGGGACCTTTCTAAATCCCTACTGACTCTGCAGTACTGACTCTCCACCCGTGGAAGGTCCAACTCGTCCGAAGGCGGGCCCCCCTAACCAGCGATATGGGCATACTACTGACCACTCGAGGCCAACCCAAGCAACCGGCGGGGAGGAAGGACCAATGCCCGCCTGCCCCAGGGCTCGAACCGGTTCCCGAGGTACCAGGGCCGTACCGGTCATACCCCTCGTAAGGACACCTTACTTCCTGAATGAGGTGCTTGCTCACCCCGGCCTAGGTTGGGCCGACTCGGGCACCGTGGGTTCGTCATACCCATACTGCAAATGGACCAGAAGGCCCACCGCAGCCCCTGCGTGGGGGGGGGGGGGTGATCTCGGTCAGTAAGATATTGTGTAAAAAGAATGTCTTTATACCAATTGATAGTGTTCTCCGACGGTTTAACTCTCAACATTGATATTCCTGCCGCCATTGAAGGTTCGTATTGTCAATACTGTTCAGAGGATTTAATACCGGTATACCTGGATTTATACTTGGTATCATAGGATACGTGAAGTTGTTGGCTTCGCTGCGCATCATTCAGGATGGCACGAACGTTCTCCAACGGTCTGACTCTCGATTTTAATACTGAGACATGATAATACGGTGTCCCTCCACCGAAATGTCTACTGATATCTTTTTGCGCGAACAATTAGCAAGAAACACCCTACAGCTTGTTTGGTTCACGGAAAGCAAGGCATTCGTTACCAAGAATGACTTTATACCAATTAATAATATTCTCTGACTGTTCGTCTCTCAGCCTAAATTTTCATAACAGGAGTTAAGGTGTCCACTGCCAATATTCTACAGCGGATTGACTCCCGGAATACCTGGTTCGAAGCTCGGAATCACAGGCAAGGTGCCGCTATTGACTTATCTGTACGAATCTAACGGATAGTTGTATCTTTCTGGAACAGTATACATATCGATCTCCTTATTCATACATGAAAAGAAGGTGCCCGTCACGAAACAGAAAAACTGGCTGTTTGCTTTAACTCGAATTTTGAGAATCGATACACCATGTTATGTTATCGGAAGGTAAGGGCCTGCGGGAAAAAGTTTGAATCTATGCCAATTCGTTATGTTCGACAACGGTTTCACTCTGCAATTTAATATTTAAGCATGGAGGTAGGGCGTATACCGCCACTATTGCTCAGCGGATTTACTCCCTGAATACCTGGTTTGACTCTCTGAATCAGAGGACTCGTGAAAATATTGACTTACCCGATCGTCTCTTTCAGAAGGTGGCCACGTTCACGTGTAGCTCGACTCTCGATCTTTTAATTGATGCATGAAATTATGGTGCTCGACACTAAAATATTTATAAGTTCCTACATATGAACATGCTGTTATACTCTCCATAGAGCAGATATCTCTTTCGGAGAGTAAGATATTCTGTAAGAAGTTCAACCCAACACGAATATGTAATGTTCTACTTCGGCTTGGCGGCCTGCTTTATTACTCAAACAGTGAATTGAGTTGCATATGGTCAATATTGTACAGAGAATTTACTCCCGGAATACCTGGTTTGACACTCGAAACCACAGGATAGGTGAAGCTATTGACCTAGCCGTTCGACTCAGAAAGAGGTTGGTAACGTTCGCGATCAGTTTGACCATCGATATTCTAATTCATGGATGAATTTAATGTGCCGTCACTGAAATGTATACAAATGTGTTTCCCTAATCACGACGTTATACTTTCAATGAAGCGGATGAGTTTCGCGGATGATATGCCCTAAATTGGAACGTTTGACGCTATAGCAATTGGTATCGTTCTCAAACGGATTGTCGCTCTACTTCACCATGCAATCCCTGAACTAAGGTGTCAGTTGCCAATGAACGTCAACGGTCTTACTCCCGGATTACCTGATGTGACTCTAGGAATCACAGGAGGGTGAAGCAATTGCCTTAGCCTTCTATCTCACGCAAGAAGGTGGTAACGTCCTAAAATGATTCGACCCTAAACCTTCCAATTCATGCAGGCCGATATGGTGCTCGTCACGATAATGTATACTAGTTTTACCACCTGAACATGAAGTTATTCTCGCAATGCAGCGGGAGAGGTTCGCGGAATGTACTGCCTTTGGTAAAACATTTGACTTTGTAGCAGGTGGTAACCTTTACAAACGGTTTGACGCCCTATTTTAATACTAACTCCGCGAATTGAGGTTCCTATTTCCAATAATCCTCAGCGCATTCACCATCTGATTACCTGGTGAGTCTCTCGGAATCAAAGGATGGTTGGAGCTATTGACTTATCCGTTCGAATCTCAAAGAGGGTGGTAACGTTGTCGAACGATCTGACCCTCGGTTTTTCTTTTCACACGTGGAAATAAGGTGCGCCTCTGTTAAAGTGCCTACTAACTTGCTTCCGTGAATATTATGCTAGACACTTGCTAGAGGGGGATATGTGCTCGGATGATAAGGCATTTGGTCAAAAGATTGACTTTATTCAAATAGGTAACGTTCAGCAACTGTTTGATGCATTACGTTAATAATTAATTCGTGAACTAAAGTCACATCTTGTGTCGGTGATATAGCGTTACCAACCTGCCACTAGGGCCTAGCGACACGGCCACAGGATAGGTGAAGCTATTGACGCAGCCGTTCGTCTCTCACAGAATGTAGTAACGTTCCCGAACGATTTAACAATCGACCTTCTAATTTATGCATGGAAATACAGTGCACGTCAATAAAATGTGTATTAATGTGTTTCTCTGAACACGAAGCTATATTCTCGATTCAGCGCGTTAGCTTCTCGGAAGTTAAGGCCTTCGTCAAAAAGTTTGACACTACAAATGTACTTAACGTTGTTCCACGGTTTGTCTCTCTACTTTGTTACTCATGCAGCGAATTGCCGTTCCTATTGCCAAAACTGTACAGCGGATTTACTGCAGGTATACCTTGCCTAACTCTCGGTATCAAAGGACAGGTGAAGCTATTGACTCAGTTGTGCGACCTATAGAAATGGTCGACGCATTCCCGAACGATTTGACTTTCGATCTTGATCTTCATACATGAATATAACGTGCCCGTCTGTTAAGATGTCTACTCATTTGTTTCCGTGAAAAATAAGATAGACACTCGCTGCAGCGGGAAAGATTCGCGGACGGTAACGTATTGGTGAAAAATAATTACTTTCTTTTAATTGGTATTCTTGTCCGGCGGTTTAATACTAAGTACGAATTACACGATCGAGTGCCAAAGCTTTCGAAAACATAAGAGATTATTAAACACTGCTTAGACAGTAGCTTCTCCTATCGTGTGATTTCGCGAGTCAAGCCAGGTACTCCGCGGGTAAATACGCTGAACAGTATTGGCAATAGACACCTTAATTCAATACTAAAATAGAGCGACATACCGTTTGAGAACGTTACCAATTGCTATAAAGTCAAACGTTTACCGAAGGCCCTACCATCCGCGAACTTCTCACGCGACATCGAGGGTATACCTCCGTGTGCAGAAAATGAAAGTAGTATCCATTTCAGTGACGGTTACCATAACCTCACTTATGAATTAGAAGATCGAGGGTCATACCGTTCGACAAAGGTGCAATCTTCTGTGAGAGACGAACGGCTACGTCAGTAGCTTCACCGTATCCATTGATTCGTAGAGTCAAACCAGGTATTCCGGGAGTAAATCAGCTCAGCAGTATTGGCAATGGAAGCATTAATTCACGGTTTGAATCTTGAAGCAGACAGTCAAACCTTTGAGAATGTTACCAGTTGCAATAATGTCAAACGTGTTGCCGAAAGCCTTGACGTCAGAGAAGATAACATGCCGTATCGAGAGTCCAACTACGTGTATAGTGAAACACATCAGTACATGTGTTAGTGACGATAACTTAAATTCATGTACGAATTAGAAATCGCGCGTCAAACCGCTCGAGAACGTTGCCTCCTTCTGCGAGGAACGAACGGCTAAGTGAAGAGCTCTACCTGTCCCGAGATTCCCAAAGTCAAATTAGGTATTCCTCGATTAAATTTGCTGAACAGTACCGCCAATGGGCACCTTTGCTCACGGCTTGAGTAAAAAAGTAGAGGGTCACACTCGTGAATATCGTTACCAATTGCAATAAAGACAAACGTTTCACTGAAGACCTTATCCTCGGAAAACTAACCGACTACATCGGGAGTATAACTTCGCGTTTAGTGACAGAAGTTGGTCTCCATTTCAGTGACGCGCACCTTAGCTTCATCTCTGAATTACATGATCGGCGGTCAAACCGTTCTGGAACGTTACCGCCTTCTTTGAGAATAGAACGGCTGTGCCAATAGCTTCACCTATCCTTTGATACCGTGAGTCAAGTCAGGTATTCCGAGAGTAAATCTGCATTTCAGTATGGGTATTACGGACCCTATTTCACTGTATAAATATTAAAGTGCACAGCCAAACCATTGTCGAACGATACATATTGCTGTATAGCCAAACACTTGACCGGAGGCCTTACCTTCACAGTAGTTGAGCCGCTGTATCGAGAGTATAACTTCGTGGTCAGAGAATCAAATTAATATACATTTAAGTGTCGAGCCCCTTAGATTCATGTATGAATTAGAATATCTAGGGTCGAATCGTTCGAGAACGTAACCATCCTCTATTGAGGTCGAACGGCTAAGTCAATACTTTCACATAACCTTTGGTACCGAGAGTCCAACTATGTAAACCGGGAATAAATCCGTCGAACAGTATTGGCAGTAGCCACACTAATTCATTGTATGGATATTAAAGTTGAGCGACAAACTGTTCGAGTACGTTATCAACTGGTATAGAGTCAAACCTATATGGCATAACTTATCGACCAAGCACGAACACCTAACTAGCGAGTGTCTTGCTTAGTGCTCACGGGATCAATATAGTAGTCATTATAGCTGGCGGAGACCCTATTTTCGTGTCTGAATAGCAAAGTCGAGAGTCAAACTACTCTAGAACGGTACAACATTCCTTCGGATTCGAACGGCTAAGTTGTTAGCTTCACGTATTCTAGGATCCCGAAAGACAATATAGGCACTCTGGGAGTATGTGCCCCGTACCATATTGCCAATGGACTCCTTAATTCTCGGAATCAATATTAAAGCAGACCGACATACCGTTTTAGAGCGTTACCTACTTGTATATAGTTAAACCGTTTACCGAAAGCCATACCGGCCGAGAATGTAAACCTCCGTATCCAGAGTACAAATTTGTGTTCACAGAAACACATTAGTATATATTTTAACGATGGGCACCATAATTACATGTAGTGTTTATAAGATCGATGATCAAACCGCTCGGAAACGTTACCACCTTTCTTTGAGAAACGAACGACTAAGTCCATAGCTTGGAAGGTATGGCCTTCGGTAAAAGGTTTGACTTTATTACTGTACGTAACGTTCTTCGACGTCTTGACTCTGCACTTTATTATTCATTCCGCGAACTGAGGTGTCTATTGCCAAAGCTATTCAACGTATTTACTCCCGAAATACATGGATTGACTCTCGGAATAACAGGATAGGTGAATCCATTCGATTTGCTGTGCGACTCTCAGAAATGGTGGTAACGATGTGCACCTGTCTGACCATCGACCTTCTAATTCATAGATGAAATGAAGGTGCCCGTCCCTTAAATGTATACTATTGTTCTTCCCTGAACACGATGTTATACTCTCGATGAAGCGGGTCAGTTTCGCGGAAGTAAAGGCCTTCGGTACAATGTTTGAGTTTACACCATTACGTAATGAGCTCCAACGGCTTGACGCTATAAATTAATATTGATACCGTGAATTATGATGTCTATTGCCAACACTGGTCATGCAGATTTGCTCCTGGAATACCAGGAGGTTTGACTCACAGAATAGCTTCATCTATCCTGAGACACAGCAGTTTAAATCTCAAAAACGCTGGTTACGTGCTCGAAAGTTTGACTCTCGATTTTGCTACTCGTACATGAAAATAAGGTTCCCGACTTCTGAAATGTCTATCAATTTCTATTCCTGAACACTAAGCATGACACGCCCTGGAGCCGGCTATGCTTCTCGGGTGGTGAAGCCATCGGCAAGCCGAATGACTTTCCACCAGTTGGTAGCGTTCCCAAACGGGTTGACGCTCTAATATAATACGTAAACCGAGAATTAAGGTGTGTATTGCCTAAACCATTCAGCGGATTTACTCCCGCAGTTCATATCTGACACTCGGAACCTCAGGGTATGTGCGGCTGTTGACTTAGCCGTTCGTATCTCACAGACGGTAGCAATGTTCTCGAGCGGTTTGCCGCTCGGTCTTCTTATTCATACACGAAGATAAGGTGCCCATTCCTGACATGAATACTAATTTCTTCCTCCGAGCTCGAAGTTACACTCTTCATGCATCTGGCCATGTCCTCGGAAGGTAAGAACTTCGGTAAAATGTTTGTCACTATACCAATTGGTAACGGTCTGAAAGTGATTGACGAATTACGTTAATTTTATATCGTGATTTAAGTAGTCCATTGCCAATCCTGTTCAGCGGATTTACTCCCCGAATACCTGCTTTAACTTTCGGAACCACAGGATACTAGAGGCAATTGTCTATGGCATTTGAGTCTCAGCGAACGTATTAGAGCTCTGGAAATGATTGGCCTTCGACAATCTAAATCATGCCCGAAATTATGGTGCGCGGCACTAAAATGTTTACTACTATGTTCCTCTGAACACGGTGTTATACTCTCGATACAGTGGGTTAGGTTCTAAGAAGGTAAGGACTTCGGTAAAAAGTATGACTCCATACGAATAGGTAACGTTCTAAAATTGTTTAACGCTCCACTTTAATATTCAAACCGTGAATTAAGGTGTATATTTCCAATACTGTACAGCGTACTTGCACCCAGGATACCTGGTTTGACTGTCGGAATCGCATGATAGGTGATGCTACTGTTGCAGCTGTTCGACTGCCGAAGAAGATGGTAACATTCTCGGACAGTTTGACACTTGATCTTCCTACGGACGCATGAGATTAATGTGTCCGACTTCTAAAATATCTACTAATTTGATTCCGTGAGCACTATGCAAAGCACTCGGCGCAGCGGGTTATATTCCAGGTAGGAAATGTATTCATTAGAAGAATTACTTCATTCCAATTTGTAATGTTCTCCTAAGGTTTGGCTCTCAACATTAATATTAATGCCGTGAATTAATGTGCCTATTGCCGATATTCTTTAAGGGATTTAATAGCGGAATAAGTGGTTTGACTCTCGGTAACACAGGGTATATGAAGCTATTGACTTGTCTGTTCGAAACCCAAAGAGTGTGGTACCGTTCCGAAATGTTTGACCTTCGATCACACTATTCATTCATGAACATAAGGTGGCCGTCACTGTGATGAAGACTAATTTCTTTCTCTGAACACGAAATAATATTGTCGAAACGGAGGGTTTGCTTCTCAGAAGGATAGACTATCGGTAAACTGTTTGACTGTATTCCAATTGGCAACTCTCTAAAACGCTTCCTCATTCTACCTTAATATTGAAACCGTGAACAAAAATGTCTATTGCAAAAACTATTCAGCGGACTGGCTCCTGGAATACCAGACTTGACCCTCGGAATCACAGGATAAGTAATGCTGTTGACTTGGGCTTTCGGATCTAAATGCCGGTGGGATCGTTCTCGAAAGGTTTGCCTCTCGATAATTCTGTTCATTCATGAATATAAGGTGTGCTTCTACTATAATGTCTACTGATTTGTTTCCGTGAACAACAAGTAAGACACTGGTTGCAGCTGGTTAGGTTCAAGGAAGGAAATGTATTTGGTAAAAAGAATGATTCTATATGAACTGGTAATGTTCTCCGGCGGATTGCCCATCTACCTTAATATTTATACCGCAAATTAAAGTGTCTATTTCAAAACCGTTCAGCGGATTTACTCCCGGATTACCTCAAATGAGTCATGGAATCTTGGCATAGGTGAAGCTATTGACTTGGCCGTTTGTCTGTGCAGGATGGTGGTAACGTTCTCGAACGGTTTGAAACATCCATCTTCTTATTCATATATGTGGATAAGGTGCCGGTCTCTAAAATGTATACAAATTTCTTGCTCTGAACTCCAAGTTACACTCTCGATATAATGCGATAGGCTTCGGAGGGTAAGGGATACTGTAAATCATTTGACTTTACTCCTATTGGTGACGTTCTCAAACGGGATGGCTCTGAGGATTAATATTTACACCTGGAAATATGGTGTCCAATGACAATGCTCCTCAGCCGATTTACTCCCGTTGTACACGGTTTGATTCTCCGTATCACAAGATACGTGAAGCTATGCACTTAGCCATTCCGTTCCCAAAGATGGTGGTATTGTTCTTTAAAATTTTGACACTCGATCTTCCATTTCATACATGAAATTATGGTGCCCGACCCTTAAAAGTATATTAATTTGCTTCTCTGAACAAGAGGAGGTACCCTCCATACAGCGCGTTAGCTTCGCGTAAGCTAAGGCCTTCTCTAATGAGTTCTTCCACAGCATGACTCTCACTACTGCTATTTACGCTGCGAAGTAGGGAATCTAGTGGTATACTCTGCAGCGGATTTACTCCCGGAATACCATGTTTGACACTCGGAATCACATGATAGGTGTAGCTATAGACTTAGGCGTTCGTCTCTCACAGAAGGTGGCAATGATCTCGAACTGTTTCACACTCGATCTTCGAAATCATACATGAAATGAAGGTGCCCGTAAGTATAGTGTACATGAGTTTTTTTCCCCGAACACGAAGTTAAACCCTCGATACAGCTGGCAATCTTCTCGGAGGGTAAGGCTTTCTGTAAAATGTTTGTATCTATATCAGTGGGTACCGATCTTCAACGGGTTGACGGACTGCTTCAATATTCTATCCCGAAGAAAGGTGTATATTATCCATACTGTTCAGCGGATTTACTCCATTAGTACCTGGTGTCACTTTCGGAATAATAGGATTGGGGAAGCTTAGTGTTTCGACACCAAAAGAAGGTGGTACCTTTCTCTAACGATTTGACTCTCGATTTTGATATTTATACATGACAATGTGGTGGTCGTCTGCTAACATGTCCACTAACTGGATTCCGTGAACATTAAGCAAGACACACGCTCCAGCCGGTTAAGTTTTCGGAAGGTAAGGTATTCGGTAACAGGAATGACATTATATGGATTCTTATTTATCTTCCACGGTTTGTCTCTCGACCTTCTTATTCATACCGCGAATTAAGGTGTCCTTTGCCAATTCTGTTCAGCCCGTTTACTTCTGGCATACCTGGCTGGGCCCTCGGAATCACAGGTTATGTGAAGTTAACGACTTAACATTTCGGCCAACATAGAGGGTGGAAACGACCTCGAACAGTTCAATCCCCGATCTTCTTGTTCATACATAATATTAAGGTGCCCATCACTAACATGTGAAATAATTTGCTGCCCTGAAAACAAAGTATCTCTCTCGAGACAGCGGGTTAGCTTTTCGGATGATTACGTATTCGGTAGGAGGAATCACTTTATATAAATTGGTATTGCTGTCCGACGGCTTGACACAATACTTTAGTGTTTATACCGTGAATTAGGGTGTCTATTGGCAATAACAGCGGATTTACTCCAGGCGTACCTTTCATGACTCTCTGATGCTCCGAGTAGGTGAAGGTACTGACATAGGCGTTCGTCTCCCACAAAGGATGATATCGTCCACCGACGGCGTGACCCTCTATCTTCTAATCCATACATGAAATTAATGCGCCCGTCACTGAAATGTATACTAGTTTGCTTAGCTGATCACGAAGGTATAATCTCGAAAGAGCGGGTTTGCTTCTCTGGTACTGAGGCCTTCCGGAAACTGTTCGACGATATAGCAATAGGGAACATTCTATAAAGGTTTGACACTGCTCTTTAATATTTATACCATGAAATTGAGTGTCTAATGCCAATACTGTACGCCGCGATTGAACGCCGACTACGTGGTTTGGCTATCGAAATAACATGATAGGTGATGCAGTTAGCTAAGCATTTCGACTCTTAAAGAAGGTATTATTCAGACCTTGTAATAAGGTGCCAGTTGCCAATAAACTTCAGCGTTCTCTCTCTCAGCTTACCTGATTTGACTCTCGGTAATACAGGATAGGTGAAGCTGTTGACATAGTTGTACGATTCTATAAGAAGGTGCTAATTCTATACCTATCTGCAATATTGACCGGCGGTTTGGCTCTCTACATTACTATTAATGCTGTGAGTTAATGTTTCTATCGCCAATACTGCTCTGCGGATTTTCTCCTGAAATATCAGGCTTGACGCTTGAAATTTCAATGACTTGACATATGATCTTCTAATTCGTACATGAAAATCAGGTGCCCATCACTGAAATTGTTACAAATTTCTTTCCCTGATCAGGAAATTACGATCTCGTCGTCATGGGTGCCGCTCGCGGAAGGTAAAATGTTCGGCAAGACTTTTGACTTTTGTACCAGTTGGTTGTATTCTCAAACGGTAGGACGCTGTATTAAAATCATCGAACCGAGAATTAAGGTGTCTATTGCCAATACTGCTCAGCGGGTTTACTCCCGGAATTCCTGGTTTGACTCTAGGAATCGCAGGATGGGTGATGCTATTGAGTTAGCTGTTCATCTCTCACAGAAGGTGGTAACGTTATCGGACGCTTTGTCTCTCGATAGTCTTATTCATACATGAATTTCACGTGCCACCACTAAATTGTATACTACTGTGTTTCTCTAAACACGTAGCTATACTCTCGATACGGAGGGGTAGCTTCTCGGACGGTAAGGCATTCGGTATAATGTTTGACTTTATAGCAATAGTAACGTTCTCATACGGTATATTGCCCCATTTTATTTTCCAGTCCGCGAATTATGTTGTCTACTGCCAATACTGCAGAGTGCATTTACACCCAGAACATCTCGTTAGGCTCTCTGATTCACAGAATGTATTAAGCATTTGACTTAGCCGGTCGACATTCAAAGAAGTTGGTAACTTCCTCGAACGGACTCTATTTTGATTTAGTAATTCATACATGGAACTATGGTGCCCATCACTAATATGTATATATATATGTGCTTCTCTCGAAACGACGTATTACTCTCGATACGGAGAGATAGCTTCTCGGATGGGAATGCTTTCGATAACAGGTTTGACGCTATGCGAGTATGTAACGATCTTCAAGGGTTTGACTGAAAACTACAAATACAAAATACTTTTCAGCGAATTTACGGCAGGAATACGTGGTTTGATCATCGGAATCACAGGTTAGGTGTAGCTATTGACTTAGCCGATAGTCTCCCACAGAAGGTGGTAACGTTCTCGAATGGTTGGATCCTCGATCTTCTGACCAATACATGACGTTCAGCTGCCCGATGCTGAAATGAATACTAATTTCGTTTTCTAAACACGAAATTACACACCCGCTGAAGCCCGTGGGGATCGTGGGAGGTTAGTTCTCCTGTAAATCGATTGAAATGATGGCAACTGGTAATCATCTCAAACGTCGTGACGCTCTATTTTAGTATTGAAACCGTGGTTGCAGGTGTCTGTTGCCAATACTGTTCAGTGGATTTACACCCGAAATACCTGGCTTAACTCTCCGAATCTAAGGATAGTATAAAGCCGTGAAAAGGGAAATAAATTATTAATTAGTGCAGTGACGGGCACCTCAGATTCATGTATGAATTAGAAGATCGTTGGTCAAACCGATCGGGAACGATACCACCCGCTTTGAGTGTCGAACGGATAAGACTATAGCTCCACCTATCCTGTAATTCTGAGAGTCCAACCAGGTAATTCAAGAGTACATCCTCTGAAGAGTATTGGCCGCACACACCATAATTCATGGTATAAATATTTAGGCTCAGTGTCAAACCGCAGGAGAATATTGTCAACTAAAATAAAGTAATACTTCTTACACAACACCTTACATTCGGAGAACCTAACTCGCTGCAGCGAGTGCCCAGCTTTGTGTTCGCGGACGCAAATGAGTAGACATTTTAACTGACAGACACCTCAGTTTCATCTAGGAATAACAAAATCGGGAGTCAAACTCTTCGACAACGTTTGCATCCTTCTTTAGAGTCGTACTGCTAAGTAATTACATTCACTTACCCTGTTATTCCGAGAGACAGTCCAAGAATTCCGCGAGTCTATCTGCAGTATAGTATTGGCAATGGACACCTTAATTCACAGTATGAATATTAAGGCAGGCCGTCACGCCGTTGTGGACAATTACCCATTGGTGTCGATTCCAACATTTCACAGAAAGCGTTACCTTCCAAGAACCCAACCCGCCGTATGGAGAGTACAACTTCGTGATCAGAGAAACACATGAGTATAGATTTTAGTGACGGCCATCTTAATTTCATGTATATATTATATGATCGAGTGTAAACAGTTCCAGAACATTACGCCCCTCTCTGAGATTCGAACTGCACGGTCAATAGATTCACCTACCCTGTTATTCTGAGCACAGACCAGGTATTCCTGGAGTAAATACGCTGAACAGTATTGGTAATAGTCACATTAATTCCCGGTATGAATGTCAAAGTAGAGCGTCAATTCGTCAAAGAACGATACCAATTAGTATAAAGTCAAACGTTTGACTGAAGTCCATACCCTCAGAAGGCCTATCCCGCTGTATAGATAGTATTACCTTGTGTTCAAAGGATCAAATTAGTATACATTTTAGTGACAGAAGTATTGTATTTAGTATACAACTTTGTGATCAGAGATACAAATTACTGGACACTTTAGTGACGGTCACATTATTTTCATGTGTGAATAGAATAGTCGAGAGTCAAACCATTCGATATCATTCCCACCACCTTCAAGATTCGAACGGCTATGGTAGTGACTTCACCTATCCTGTTATTCTGATAGTAATACCAGGTATTCCGAGAGTCAATCCGCTGTGCACAATTGACAACAGACGCCTTAATTCACAGTATGGGTACTAAAGCAGAACCTCAACCCGTTGATTATCGGTTCCCACTTGTGAAGATACATACCGTTTATCGAAAGCTATACCCCCCGAGTAGCTATCCCGCTGTATCGAGAGTATAACATACTCTTCAGGGATGAACACTAATGTACATTATAGGGACGGGCACCTTAATTTCATGTATGAATTAGAAAATCGGGGGACAAACCGCTCGAGATCGTTGCCACCTTCTGTGAGAGACGAACGGCTAAGTCAATAACTTCGCCCATTCTGCGATTACGAGAATCAATCCTGGAATTCCTGTACTAAATCCGTTGAACAGGATTGGTCATAGACACCTTCATTCACTGTTCGATTATCGAAATAGAGCGTCAAACCGTTTGAAAACGTTACCATCTTCTTTGAGAGTCGACCGGATAAGTCAATAGCTTCACCCATCCTGTGACTCACAGAGCTAAAAACCAGGTATTACGGGATTAAATGTACTGTACAGTACTGACAATAGACACCTTAGTTCATGGTTTGAATTTAAATTAGAGGGTCAATAATTTTGTGAGCGATACCAATTGGTATAAAGTCCAACGTCATACTGATTACCTCACCCACCGAAAGCCAAATCTGCTGTGTCGTGAATATAGCAGCGTGTTCAAAGGAACGAATTAGCATACATTTTGGTGCCTGTCACCTTAATTTCATGAATAAAACCGAAGATCGGGTGTGAGAATGTTACCACCATCTATGAAGGTCGAACGGCTATGTCTATAGCTTCTCCGATCCTATGCTTCCGAGAGTCAAACCAGGTATTCCGGGAGTAAATGCGCTGCGCCGTACTGGCAATGGACACGTCAATTTATGGTTTGAATATTGAAATTGAACTAGAATCCGTTGGTGATCGTTACCAATTGGCTTAGCGTCATACTCTTTAATGGAAACGTTACCCTCCGAGAACATGAGCCGCTGTATCGTGGGTATGTCTTCTCGTTCAGAGGAAAAAATGGGTATACATGTTAGTAACCGTCGCCTTAATTTCATGTATGAATTAAAAGATCTATTGTCTAACCGTTCGAGAACGTTATCACCTTGTTTGAAACTCGAACGGCTAAGTTAATAGCTTCAGCTACCCTGTGATTCCGGAGAGTCAAGCCTGGTAATCCAGGAGTAAATCCGCTGGACAATATTGGCAACAGACAGCTTATTTCACGGTATGAATATTAAGGTAGAGCGTCAAACGGTTTTAGAGCTATATATTTTAGTTTAGAGTATAACTATTTACCGAAGGCTTTACCGTCCGAGAAGCCTATCACGCCATAGAGAGATTCTTGCTTGGAGTTGGCGGAAACAAATTAGCAGAAATTTTAGCAGACTGACGCTTTATTTTCATGCATGAAAAGAAAACACGTGAGTAAAACCAATCGAGAGCGGTACCACCATCTTTAAGAACAAAACCGGTCAAGTCAGTGACTTGATTCATCCTGTGATTCCGAGAGTGAATCATGTCTCTTCGGAGTAAATCCGCTGAACTTGATAGGCAACTGACACGATAATTCACGGTATGAACGTTAAAGTAAAGAGTCATACTCTAGGAGATCATTATCAATAGGTATAGAGTCACTCTTTTTACCGAAGTCCTCAACTTCCAAGGACATAACCCACTGTATAGACAGAATAACTTTGTGCTCAGAGAAAGAAGTTATTATTCACTTCAGTGACAGACCCATCATAAATTTCTTGTATGAATTAGAAGGTCGATTGTCAAATGGATCGGGAACGTGACGTTTCGTTGAGAGTCGATTGGCTATGTCAAGAGCATCACCTCTCCTGGGATTCCGAGATTAATACCAGGCACTTCTGGAATAAATCTGCTGAAAGGTATTGGCAATACACATTAAATTACGGTTCGAATATTAATGTCGCACGTCAAATCTTTGTAGAACGTTATTTATTCGCATAGCGTCAAACTTTTTCCGAAGGCCATACATTCCGAGAATCCCAACCCGCTGTAGCAACTATCTTGCACAGTGCAAATGGCAAATTAGTATCATTTACTCCCGGTATGCATGGATTGACACTCGGAATCGTAGGATAGGTGACGCTATTGACTCAACCGTTCGACTCGCAAAGAAGGTGGTAACGTTCACGAACGGTATGACCCCAGATCTACTAAACCATACATTAAATTAAGGTGCCCGCCACTAAAATGTATATTAATATGCTTCACTGAATACGAAGTTATACTCTCGCTATAGTGGGTTAGGTTCACGAAAGTTAAATTATACGGTAAAAAGGATTAATTTATTCCAATTTGTATCGTTCTCAAGCGGTTTAATTCTCTCTTTTAATATACAAACCGTGAATTATGGTATACATTGTCCATACTGTTCAGCGTATATTGTCCGGAAATATCTGATTTGACGCTCGGAATCACATGACAGGTGATGCTGTGGACTAATCAGTCGGACTCTCAAAGAATGTGGTGCCGCTCTCTATCGGCTTGATACCCGATCTTGTATTTCATTCATGAAATTAAAATGCCCGTGACCAGGGTGTATACCAATTTGCTTCCATGAACACGAAGTTATACTCTCGTTGCAGCCGAAAGTAATACTCTCGGAAAGTAATGCCTTCTGTTAAAAGTTTGACAATATTCCAATAGGTAACGTACTACAAGGTTTTGGCGCTCTACTTTAACACTCAAACCGTGAATTGAGGTGTATATCTCCAACAATGTTAAGTGGATTTACCGAGGAATATCTGGTTAGTCTCTCCGAATGACGGTATGGGTGAAGTTACTTACGTTGCCGTAAGGCTCCCTCGGAAGCTGGCAACATTCACGCACGGCTTGACCCACGATCGTTTAATTCATACATGTAACTAAGGTGCCCGTCACTGAAACGGTGACAGACATTTTACTGTAATCACGATGTTATAATCTCGATACGGCGGCTTTGCTTCACCGAAGGTTGGGCTATCCAAAAAATGTTTGACTCTGTACAAATTGGTAACGCGATACAACGGTTTGACAGTCTGCTTTAATATTCACACCGTGAAATAAGTCGTCTATTGCCTATACTGTTCGGAGGAATAACTGGCGGAATACCTGGTTTGACTCTACGAATCACAGGATAGGGGAAGCTATTGGCGTAGCGGTTCGACTCTCACACAAGTTGGCATCGTTCTCGAGAGGTTTGATTCTCTATCCTCTAATTCATGTTTGAAAATATGGTGTGCTTCAGCGATAATGCCTACTCATTTGTTTCCGTGAGCACTAAGCACGACACTGGCTACAGCGTGTTAGGTTCTAGGACGGGTATGTTTTCGGTAATAAAAATGACTCCGTAATAATTGGTAATATTCTCCGACGGTTTGACCATCTACTTTAATGTTCATATCTTGAATTAAATGGCATATTGCCAGCACCTTGCAGCGAATTGACATCTGTAATACTTGATTTGACCCTCGGAATGATAGTACAGGTGTTTACATTGATTTAGCAGTTGGAGTCTCGAAGAATGGGGTAACGTTCTCGCACCGCTTGTCTCTCGATCGTCCTAATCATACATGAAAATAAGGTGTACGTCTGCCTAAATGACTATTAATTTCTTCCGATGAAAGCTAAAGAAGCCAATCACTACAGGGGTTCACGAAAGGTAAGGCCGTCGGAAAACAGTTTGACTCTATGCCAATTCGTAATGTCCTACAACGGGTTGACTCTGCACATTGGGTGGTATGGTGTAAAAATCCAATACTGTAATGCAGATTTACTTAAGGAGTTCTTGGTTTGACTTTCAGATCAATGTACGGGAGCAAATGCGCTGTGCAGTAGTGGCAATAGACACTTTAGTTCACGGCTTCAATTTTAAAGCAGGCCTTCAAACCGTCGGCGAACGTTACCAGTTTGTACAAAGTCATTCTACTTACCGAATACGTAACTATCCGAGAAGCTGTCCAGCTGGATCGAGAGCATTATTTCGTTATCGGAGAAGCAGATTAGAATGCATTATCGATACGAGCACCATCGTTTCGAGTATGAATTGGTAGATCGTGTGTCAAACCGACCCAGAATGTTACAACTTCCTTGGGGAATCGCACAGCTAAGTCAACAGCGTCATCTATCCTGTGAATCCGAGAGTCAAGACAGACATTCCGGGAGTAATGCCACTAAAAACTATTAGCAATAGACACATCATTCCGCGGTATGTATGGCAAAGTAGAGAGTCAATCCCTCGGAGATCATTACCAATTGGCACAAGGCCCTTTTCCGAATACTTTTCTTTCTGTGAACATGACCCGCTGTATCGGGTGTATATCTTCGCGTTCAGAGAAGCAAATTAGTGTACATTTTAAAGACGGGCACCATATTTACTGATGCGAAGAACAAAATCATGATTAATACCTTTGGAGAACGTTACCACCGTCTATGAGTGTCGAACGGCTTTGTTAATAGCTCCACCTATCCTGTGATTCCGGGAGTCAAACCAGGTATTCCAGGCGTAATTTGGCTGAAGAGTATTGGCAATAGACACCTTTATTCAGGGTATGAATATTGAAGCAGACCGCCAATCTGATGTAGAACGGTACTCATCGGTATAGACACAAACCTTTTACCGAAAGTCTTACCTTTCGAGCAGGAAACCCGCCGTGTCGAGAGTATAACATCGTGTTCAGACAAAGACAACAGTATACCTTTGAGAGATTGGCATCATAAGTTTATGTATGAATTACAAGATAGAGGGCCAAATCATTCCAGAACGATACCAACTTCCTTGAACGACTCACAACTTAGTCAATAGCCCCACATGTACTATGAATCCGAGAGCCAAGCCAGGTATTCCGGGAGTAAATGCGCGGAACATTACTGTCAATAAACACTTTAATTCACGGTACGAGCATTAAAGTACAGTGCCAAACCATTGTAGCGCGTTACGAAATGGTATTGAGTACATTCTTATACCGAAGGCCTTTCCTTCCGAGATGCTAACCCGCTCTATCGAGAGTATTATTTCGTGTTCAGTAAAACAAATTAGTAGACATTTAATTGACAGGCACCTTAGTTTTATGTATTTTTAGAAAATCGAGTGTCGAACCGTTGAAGAACATTAACAACTTCCTTGAGATTCGAAAGCCTGAGTCAGAAGCGTGGCCCATCCTGTGATTCGCAGAGTCAAACCAGGAAATCCGTGAGTAAATCTGATGATGATTATTGGCAATGTATACCTTAATTTTCACCGCGAATTTTAAAACAGGCCGTCACACCGCGTGAGAACGTTACTATCTGCAATATCAGTCAAACGCATCACCGAATGCCTTACCGACGGAGAAGCTAACTCGCAGTATCAAGAGTATAGCTACGTGTATAGGGAAACATATTAGTATACACATTAGTGACGGCTTCTTAAATCCATGCTTGAATTAGAAAATCGAGTGTCAATCCGTTCGAGAAAATTTCCACATTCAGTGTAAGACAAACGGTTATGTCACATACCTTGGGGTTCCCAAAGTTAAACGAGATTCACCGGGAGTAAATGCGCTGTATAGTCTTGGCCATAGATACCACAACTCACGGTTTGAATATTAAAGCTGGCCGTCAAGCCGTTGTAGAACATTACGAATTCGTGTAGGGTTAATATCCTAACATAGTGACTTACCCTCCGTAAAGCTGACCAGCTGTATCGAGAGTATAACGCCGTACTCAGCGGTACGACCTGCTATATATTTTAGTGTCGAGAAACTTCCGCAGTACAATATTGGCAACAGACCACTTAATTTACGGTATAAATAGTAATATAGGTATTCGAATCACCGTGGAACGGTACCTACTGATATATGTTCATACTTTGTATCGGATACCGTGCCCTCCGAGAACATACCCCGCTGCAGAATGTGACTTGTTCAGTATTCATGGAAACAAATTAGTAGACTCTTTAGAAGACGGACACATTAATGGCATGCATCAACAGAAAGAATTAGGTTCAAATCGTCGGTGAACGTTTCCACCTATTTTGAGAGTCAAACGGCTAGGTGAATAGTTTTACCTATCGTGTGTTTCAGAAAGTCGAACCAGGTATTGCTGGAGCAAATGCTATGGACAGTACTTCCAATAGATGCCTTAATTCACGGTTTGAACAAAAAAAGTAGACGGCCAATCCGTTCAAGAATGTTAGCACCTTCTGTGAGAGACGATCGGCTAAGTCAGTAGCTTCTCCTGTCCCGTGATTCCGAGTGTCATACCGGGTAACCTGGGTGTAAATCTGTGTACAGTTTTGGCAATGGACACGTACATTCTCGGCATGGGCATTAAAGTAGGGAGTGAAATCGCTGGAGAATGATACGTATTGGTATAGAGTCAAATTTTTAACGAAGGCGTTACCTTTCGGGAAGCTGTATCGAGAGTATATTTTCGTGTTCAGGGAAGCAAAATCATATACACATTAGTGACAGGCACCATCGTTTCATGCACGATTTAGAGGATCGAGTGTCTAACTGCATGAGAACGTTGCTACCTTCTGTGAGAGACGAACCGGTAAGTCCATAGCTTCATATATCCTGCGATTCCAAAAGTCAGACGAGTTATCCCGGATGAAAATACCCTGTGCAGTATTGACAATAGAAACCTTAATCCACCGCATGAATATTATGGTAGAGAGTCAAACTTTTCGTGAACGTTACCAATTAGTATAAAGTCATACTCGTTATCGGATACCATACCTTCCGGGAATATTATCCGCTGTATCGTGGGTATAACGTCTTGTCCAGAGAAACAAACTAGCAGACATTTTGGGGGAGGGCACCTTAATTTCATGTATGAAGAAGAAGATCGAGTTTCAATCTGCTCGATAACGTTATGACCTTCTTTGTGAATCGCGCTGCTAAGTAACAGCTTCACCTATCTTGCGATTCGGGGGTGATGCCAGGTATTCCTGATGTGAAGCCGCTGTACGCTATTGACAATGGACACCTTAAACCACGGTTTGAATATTAAGGTAGAGCGTGAAGACGTTTGAGAACGTTACATATTGGTATAAATTCGAACCTTTTACGGAAGACCATACCCTCCCAGAACCTAACCCGCTGTGTAGAGAGCATAATTTCGCGTCCAGTAAAACAAATTAGTACACATTTTAGTGACGGGCGCCTTAATTTCATGTACGCATCAGGTGCTCGAGGATCAAATCTTTGCGATCGATACCACCCTCGGTTAGAACCGAACGGTTGTGTAAATAGCTTCAGATGCCCTACGATTCAGCGAGTCAGTTGAGCTATTCCGGGAGTCAATTGGCTGAGCAGTATTGGTAATAGACACCTTAAATCACATTATGAATATCAAAGTAGAGTGTCAATGCGTGAGAGGACATTACCAATTCGTATTAAGTCATTCGTTTTACCGAAAACCATACCTTCCGAGAGCCTAACCCGCTGTAGCCAATGTCCTGCTTACAGAATACCGTAACACATTAGTAGTCATACTAGCAGGGGGAGCCGACATTTTCATTAATGAGTATCAAAATCAGGAGCCACATCGTTCGAGAACGTTACCGCGTTGATTGAGATTCGAACGGATAAGTCAATCTCTTCACGTCTCCTGTGATTACGAGAACCAAACATGGTTTACCGGAAGTAAATGCGCCGTACAGTATTGCCATTAAACGTCCTATTTCGAGCTACAGATGTTAAAGTACGGAGTCAAAACGTTGAAAAGCGTTGCCGTTTGCTATAGAGTCAATCTTTTCACCAATGGCCTTACCTTACTAGATCGTATCCCGCTGTACCGAGAGTATAACGTCGTGTTCAGAGGAAAGAAGTAGCACATATTTTATTGACGGGCACCATAATTTCACGAATGATTCAGAAGATCGGGGGTAAAACTATTCGAGGGCGTCATCATCGTCTGTGTTTGCCGATCGGCTATTTCAATACCATATCCTAGGCTGTGATTCCGAGATGCAAAGCAGGTATTCTAAGAGTAATCACTATTGACAATGGACACCTTTTTCAATGGTTTTACTATTAAAGCAGAGCGCCACACAATTTGAGAACGTTACCAATTTGTTTTGAGTCAAACCTTCTGCCAAAAGCCTTACCTGCGGTGAACCTAACCTGCTGTATCGAGATAGTAAAGTCGTGTTTAGTGGAAAGTATTACTGTAAATTTTAGTGGCGGTCTCCTGAATTTCATGTATGAGTATGAAAATCGAGATTCAAACAACTGCACAACGTTACCACCTTTCCTGACCGTTGCACCGCTAAGTCAATAGCTTCACCTGTACTGTGATACCAAGAACAAAACCTGGTATTCCGGGATTAATTCCGCTGAAATAAAATTAATTCACGGTTTGAATATTAAACTAGAGTGCCAAACCGTGCAGAAGGTTACCTATTCGTATAGAGTTAACATTGCTACAAACGACCTTAATTTCCGTGAAGCTTATCCAGCTGTAGGGAGTGTTCTGCTCAGAGGTCAAGGAATTAAGTTTTACCATTTTACCAGGCGGACACCTCATTTTCATGTATGTATAGCAAAATCGGCGGTTAAACCGTTCGCGAATGTTACCACTTTTTTTGATAATCGAACGGCTGAGTCAATAGCATCACCTATAGTTGCGATTTCGAGAGTGAAGCCTGGTATTCCAGGAGCAAATGTGCAGAACAGTAATAGTAATAGACACCTTTATTCACGGCATGAATATGAAAGCAGAGGGACAAACGGTTTGATAACGTTACCAATTGGCATAACGTAATACTCCTTCCCGGAAACAATACCTTCTAAGATCGTAACCCGCTGTATCGTGGGTATAACGTTGTGCTCAGCGAAACAAATTAGTATACATTTTTGCAGACGGACGCCTTATTGTCATGTATGAATAGAAAAATCGTCAATCAGACCGTTCGAGATCGATCCCAACTTCTTTGAGAGTCGAGCAGCTAAGTGCATAGCTTCACATATCCTGCTATTCTGATAGGCAAACCAGGTACTCCCGGAGTAAATGCCCAGTACAGTATTTGCAATAGACGCCTTACTTCAGGGTATGAATATTAAAGGAGACCGTCATAATGTTGCACAATGTTACCTATTCCTACAAAGTCAATCATCCTACAGAGGGCCTTACCTTCCGAGAAGCTGACCCCATATATCGAGGGTATTACTTCGTGTTCAGAGAAGCAGAATAGTATACACTTTGGCGGCATGATCCTTAATTACAAGTATGAATTTGAAGATCGAGTGTCAAACCGCTCGAGAACGTTGCCCCCTTCTGTTGGACTCGAACAACTATGTCAATACCTTCACCTATGCAGGGATTCGGAGAGCCAAACCAGGTATTCCTGGTCTAATCCGCTGAACAGTATTGGCAATTGACAGCTTATTTGACGGTATAAATAATAATGCAGATCATCGAACCGTTGTAGAGCTTTACCTATTCCTATAAACTCAAACATTCTCCCGAAGGTCTTACCTTCCTATAATCTAACCAGCTCTACAGAGGGTATGGCTTCCTTTTCAGACAAACAAGTGAGTATCAATTTTAGTGGCAGGCACCATAATTTCAGGTATTACCTATTAGATCGAGGGTGAAACCGTTCGAGAACGTTACCACTTTCTTTTAGAGACGAACGGCTAAGTCCATAGCTTGACGTATTTAAGTACTCTAAGAGTCAAACCATGTATTCCCGGAGTAAATGTTATTAATTCTCTACCTTGAACACTGAGCAAGATACTTGCTACAGCGGTTTGGGCTTCTGGGAAGGTATGGCCCTCGGTAAAAAGTTTGACTCTAAATTAAAAGATAAAGCTCTATAACCGTTGGACGATCTACCTTCACATTCATACCGTGAAATAAGCTGACCATTGCCAATCTTGTCCAGCGGATGTGCTCCCGTAATACCGGGAGTTTGACTATCGCAATCAGAGAATACTAGATGCTATTGTCTTAGCCGCTCCACTCTCAGCGAACGTGGCAAAGGTCTCAATAGTTTGACCTGAGATCTTCTAATTCATGCACGGAACAAAGGTGCCAGTCTATATTATGTATACTAATGTGCTTCTCTAGTCACGAAGTAATACTCTAGATACAGCGGGTTAGGTTCTCGCAAGGTGTGGCCTCTTGTAAAATGTTTGGCACTATAACAAATAAGCAACTTTCTTCAACGGTTTGACCTTGTACGTCAATATTTATATCGTGAACTAGGGCATTTAATGACCATAATGAGCAGCTGATTTACTCCTGGAATACCTGGTTTGGCTTTCGGAGCTGATCGTCTTTAACAGAAGGTGGTAACGTTCTCGAACGCTTTGACTCTCGATGTTGATGCTTATGCACAAACATGCGGTGATCCTGCGCTAATAGATCTACTAATTTGATTCCGTACACATTAAGCAGGGCACTCCCTACAGCGGATTAGGTTCCGGGAAGATATGTTATTCGGTAAAAGGAATGACTTTATGCGAATTGGTTATGTCCTCCCTCGGTTTGACCATCTACATCAATATTCATACCGTGAACTGAGGTGTCAGTTGCCAATTAACATCAGCGGTTCCTGTCTCGGATTACGTGATTTGACCCTGTGTATCACACGATACGTGAAGCAATAGACTTAGCCCATCGACACTAACAAGAGGGTGGAAGCGTTCTCGAACAGTTTGACCATCGATATTCTCATTCGTACAAAAAGTTGACGTCTCCGTCACTGGAATGAATACTAATTTCTTTCCCTGAACACGAAGTTATACACTCGACACCGCGGGTTAGTTTTTAGGAGGGTATGACCATCCGTAAATCGTTTGACATTATACGAATTGGTATCGCTCTCAAACCACTTGACACTCGACATTAATATTCAAACCGTGAATTAAGGTACGGTATTTCCAACACTGTTCAGTGGATTTACTCCCGGAACATCTTTTGTGACATCTGGAATCAAGGGACAGGTGAAGCTACTGACTTAGCCGCTCGAATCTCAATGAAGGAGGTAATGTTCTCGAACGGATTAACCCCCGATTTTCGAAATCATACATGAAATGGAGGTGCCCGTAAGTATGGAGTATATTAATTTTCTCCCCCGAATACGAAGTTATACCCTCGATACAGCTGGTTATCTTCTCGGCGTGTAGGGCATTCGGAAAAAATGTTGGACTCTGTACCAATAAGAATTATTCAAGAACGGTTTGACTCAGCAGTTTAATATTTATACCGTGAAATAGGGCGTCTAATGCCAATACTGAACAGTGGATTTACTCACAGAATACCTAGTTTTTCTCTCAGAATGGCTGGGTAGGTGTTACTATTGACTTAGCCATTCGTTCCTCAAAGAAGATGGTACCGTCCTAAAACGGCTTGACACTCGATCCTCTAATTTACACATGACATTATGGAGCTTGTCACTAAAATTAATGCTCATTTGTTTCACTGTAGAGGATATTATGTCCACGATACTGCACCTTATGATCTCGGGAGGTAAAGAATGCGAAGAAGGGTATGACGTTATAACAGTTGATAAAGGACACAAACAGTTTTACTCTCTACTTTGATTTCCATACCGTGAATTCAGGTGTCTATTGCCAATACTCTTCAGCCGATTTACTCGTTAAATGCCAGGGTTGACCCTTCGGTAAAGGGTTTGAGGGTATATGAATAGGTAAGACTCGACAACGGTTTGATGGTATGTTTGAGCTTTTATACGGCGAAATAAGCTGTCTATTGCCAAAGCTCCTCAGCGGATTTAATCTCGGTATCCAGGATTGACTCCCGGAATCACATCTATAGGTGAAGCCATTGACTCAGCCGTTCGACTCTCAAAGAAGGTGGTAACATTCTGGAAGGTTATTGCCAATAGACACGAAAATTCACGGTTTGAATAGAAAAGTAGAACATCAAACCGTTTTAGAAGCTAACCCGCTGTATCGACAGTACAGCTAAGTGTTTAGGGAATCACATTAGTTTTCAATTTTGTGACTGCACCTTAAATTCAAGCTTGAATTAGAATATCGATGGTCAAACTGTGCGAGAACGTTACCTCCTTCTTCAAGAGTCGTACTACTATTTCAATACCTTCACGTATCCCATGACTCTGCGTGTCAAGTCAGGCATTCCTGAAGTAAATATGCTACTCAGTATGGGCAATAGGCACCCTACTTCACGGTATAAATATTACAGAACACAGTCAAACCGTTTGAGAAGGTTACAAGTTCCTACAAAGTCAATCGTTTTACAGAAGACCATACCCGCCGAAAAACTGACCAACTGTATCGATACCATAACTCCTTGTTCAGAGAAAGAAACCAGTCTTCATTTCATTGACGGGCGCCATAATTTCATGCATGAATTAGAAGAGCGAGCGTCAAACCCTTCGGGAACCTGACCAAATTCGTTGAGAATCGAACGGCTAAATCCATAGCTTCAGCTACCCTGGGATTCCGATAGTAAGACCAGGCATTCCAGCAGTTAGTGCGATGAACAGTAATGGCAATGGACACAATAATTCGCGGTATGAATATTACATTGGAGCGTCAAACTGACGGAGAACAAAGCACATGCCCATAAAATCATTTCTTTCACCGAATACCATTCCTTCCGAGAACCTATCGCGCTGTAGCGATCGTCCTGCTTACTGTGGACGGAAACATATTAGTTGGCATCTTAGAGGGCGAATACCACATGTTTGTGTGTAAATATCAACATGGAAAGTCAAAGCGTTGCAGAACGTTACCACCTTCTGTGGGATACGAACGGCTAAGTCCATAGCTTGACCTATTCCAATATTCTATGAGTCAATCCATGTATTCCTGGAGCATGTGCTACTAATTTGCTTCCTTGCACACTGAGCAAAACACTTGCTGCAATGGGTTGGGCGTCTCGGAACGTATGGCCTTCTGTAGAAAGTTTGACGCCATACGAATAGGTAACGTTCTACAAAGATTTGACGCGCGACTTCAATATTCGAACCGTGAATTAATATGTCTATTGTTAAAACTCTTTCAGCGGATTTAATCCCGGAGTGTATGGTTTTAATCTCGGAAACACAGTATATGTGAAGCTATTGACTGAACTGTTCGAATCTTAATGACGTTGGTAACAATCTCGAACGGACTGTCCCTTGGTTTTGTAAATCATACTTGACACTAAGGTGCCCATCACTAAAATGTATACAAATGTGTTTCTCTCAGCACGAAGTTATACTCCAGTTACGGCGGGTTAGCTTCTCTGAAGGGAAGGCTTTCGGTAGAAAGTATGACTGCATAACAATCGGTAACCTTATGCAACAGTATGAGAGTCTGCTCTAATATTCATACAGTGAATTAAGATGACTATTTTTGAGTACTTAGTTACAGTGGTACCTGGCTTGACTCTCGGAATCTCTGGATAGGTGATGCTATTCACTTATCCGTTCATCTGTCACCGAAGATGATAACGATATCGCACGTCAGGACCCACAGCCTTCTAGTTCATACATTAAGTGAAGGGGCCCGACACTGAAATGAATCCTAATATCTTTCTCTGATCACGAATATATGGTCTAGTGAGGCGTGTGAGGTTCGCGGAAGGTAAGGCATACGGTAAAACGTTTGATTCTATCCCAATAGGTAACTATTTACAACTGTTTGAACCTTTACGTTAGTATTGATACTGCGAATTAAGCGTATTGCTAATACTGGTTTGCGGATTAACTCTCGGTGTCCCTCGTTTGACTCTCGGTAGCACAGGACAGATGAACCTATAGTATTGGCCGTTCGACTCTTATGGAAGGATGTTTAGTTCTCGAGAGATTTGACGCTTGACCTTGCAGGCCATACCTGAAGTAAAGATGCCCGTCACTGAAATGTATACTAAACTACTTCTCTGAAGACGACGTTATTCCCTCGATACAGCTGGTTAGTTTTCAACAGGGAAAGGTCTTCGGTAAAACGTTTTACTTTACGCCATATAGCATATGCATATAGCAAAGCTCTCAATCAGTTAGGCGCCCTACTCTAATAATCACACCGTGACCTAAGGTATCCATTGCCAACAGTGTACAGCGGATTGACTCCTGGAACACCTGGTTTGACTACCGGAATAGTAGGACAGGTGAAGGTACTGTCTCAACTGTTCGTCTCTCAAAGAAGGTAGGGACATTCTCGAAGGGTGCGACTTTGGATTATTCTGCTCGTGCATGAATATATGATGTGCTTCTGCTATAATGTCTACTAACTTGTTTCTCGAGCACTACGCATGACACTTGCTGCAGCGGGTCAGGTTCTCGGACGGCAAAGTAACCCTTAAAATCTTGACGTCATAACATTTGGTAATGTTCTCCAACGGGTTGACCTTCTACTTTAATATTCATGTCGAGAATTAAGGTGCGGTTTGCCAATACTGTCGAGCGGATTTTCACCCGGAATACATGATTTGCTTCTCGGAATCGCAGTAGAGGTGAAGCTATTGACTTAGCCGTTCGACTCCCAATGAAGGTGGGAACGTTTTCGAACGGTTTGACCCCCGAATATGGGACTGTTTCATGAAAACAAGGTGGCCGTCTGCTAAGATGGCAACCTATACGTTCCTTTGATCCCGACGCAAAACAATCGCTATGACGGATTGTGTCATCGGAATGTAAGCCATGCCTTAAAAAGAATGCCATTGTACCAAATGGTATTGTTCTCCGACAGCTTCACACTCAACCTTAAT
The DNA here is from genome assembly GCF_051020765.1 of Lasioglossum baleicum. Classification (NCBI taxonomy): domain Eukaryota; kingdom Metazoa; phylum Arthropoda; class Insecta; order Hymenoptera; family Halictidae; genus Lasioglossum; species Lasioglossum baleicum. The sequence goes on from NW_027469565.1 coordinate 62,819, forward strand.
ATTCATGCTGTGAATTAAGGTGCCTATTGCCAATACTGTTCCGCGGATTTAGCAGCGGATTACCTACTATGGGAATCACAGGATAGGTGAAGCAATTGACTTAGCCGTTCGTCTCATAAAGAAGCTGGTAACGTTCCTGATCGGTTTGACCCTCGATTATCTAATTCATGCATGCAGATACGGTGCCCATCACCGAAATGAAGACTGATTTCTATCTCAGAACCCGACGATACGCTCTCGATCAAGCCAGTGATGTTCGCGGAACGTAACGACTTCGATAAAACATTTGACATTATACCAATTGGTGACGTTCTCAACCAGTGTTGCGCTCTACTTTAATAATAAAACGGCGAATTGAGGTGACTATTGCCAATACTGTTCAGCGGACTTACTCCCGGAATACCTGGCTTGACTTTCGGAATCGCAGGATCAGTGAAGATATCGACTTACCTGTTCATCTCTCACTCGAGGTGGCAACGTTCTCAACCGGTTTGACACTCAATGTTCTAATTCGTGCATGGACTTATGGGGACGTCACGAAATTATATACTATTGTGTTTCCCTCATCACGTAGCTATACTCTCCAAACGGCGGGTTAGCTTCCTCGAAGGTATGGCCATCGTTATGGTGTTTGAATTTATTCCAATTGGCAGTGCTTTTAAACGGTTTGACGCTGTACTTTAATACACAAACCGTGAATTAAGGTGTTTGATGCCAATTCTGCTCACCGGATTTACAGCCGAAGTACCTGGTTGGACTATCGTAATCACGGGATAGGTGAGGGTATTGACTAAGTCGCAGGAACCTCAAGGATGGTGGTAACGTTCTCGGATGCTTTGACATTCGATGCTGACATTTATACGAAAACATGTGGTGTCCGCCCGCAAAACGTATCCTAATTTCTTTTCGCGATCATTCTCAAGACAGTCGCTAGAGCGGGTTGGGTTCTCGGAGGATAAGGTTTCCGGTAAAATGTTTGGACCTATACCAGTAGGTAACGTTCTATGACGGTTTGAATCTCTATATCACTCTTTATATCGTAACTTATGGTGTCTATTGCCAATACTGTACTGCGTATTTAAACGCAGAATACCTGCATTCACCCTGGGTATCAAAGTATAGACGAAGCTATTGCCTTATCGGTACGACTCTCAAAGAAGGTGGTACCGATCCCGAACAGTCTGACGCTCAGTCATCTAATTCATGCTTGAATTAAAGGTGTTCATCTCTAAAATGTAAACCAAATTTCTTCTCTATTCACGAAGTTGTACTCTCGATACAGCGAGTTAGCTTCACTACAAACGTCTGACTTTATACCAACCGATAACGTTCTCGAACGGATTGAATCTGTTCCTTTATATTCATACCGTGATTTAAGATGTCTATTGCCAATCATGTTCAATGCATTTACTCCTGGAATACCTAATTATACTCTCGGAATTACAGGATATGTGTAGCAATTGAATTAGCCGTTCGATTCCGAAGAAGGTGGTTCCGATCAGGAACGGTTTGACCCCCGATCTTTGCAGATAATTCATGAAACTATGGCGGCCGTCACTAAAATGTTTACTAATGTGTTTCTCTGAACACGACGTAATACTGCTGCTGCAGCGGGTTAGGTTCTCTGAAGGTAAGGACTTCGGAAATAGGTTTAACCGTATGCCAATATGCAACGTTCAATAACGGTTTGACGTTGTAATTAAATAATCATTCCTTGAATTAAAGTGTCTTTTGTCAATACTGTACAGCGGATTTACTCCCGGAATACCTGGCTCGAGTTTCGGGATCACAGGATTGGTGATGCTACTGTCTTAGCCGTTCGATTTTGTTACGTTTTCCAAATGTTTGACACTCGATCCTATTATTCATACATGGAGTCATACCACCGGACAACATTATTAATCAAAATAAAGTAATTCATTATATCTGTACCTTGCCTTCCGAGGACGTATCCCGCTGCAGCGAGAGTTTTCACGGAAACAAATCAGTAGACATTTCAGCAGGCGGACACCTAAGTTTCACGTATGAATAGCAAAATCGAGAGTCAAGTTGTTCGAGAATGTTATCATCCTCTTTTAGAGTCGTCCTGCTATGTCAATAGCTTCACAGACATTCTTATTGACCAGGAATTCCTACAGTCCATCCGCTGTATAGTATTGGCAATAGACACCTTAATTTGCAGTAAAAATAGTACAGTACTGAATCATACCGTTGTAAAACTTTACCTACTGGTATAGTGACAAACATTTTACAGAAGGCATTACCTTCCGTGATGCTAATCCGCTGAATCGAGAGTATAGCTTCGTGTTCAGAGAAGCAAGTTGGTATACGATTTATGACGGGCACCTTATTTTAATATTTGAGTTTGAGGGCAGATGGAAAAACCGTTCGAGATCGTTACCACCTTCTTTGAAAATCGAACGGCTAAGTGAATAGCTTCAACCTATCCCGAGATTCCGGGAGTCAAACTAGGTATTGCGGGAGTAAATCGGCTGAACGGTATTGGCAATAGAGACCTTAATTCACTGTTGTGCAATGTAGAGCGTCAAACCGTAAGAGAGCATTACCAATTGGTATAAAGTCGAACGTTTTATCGAAAGCCTTACCTTCCGCGAAACAGACCAGCTTCATCTGGTGTATAAGTTCGAGTTCACGAAAAGAAGTTATTCTTCATTTCAGTGACGGGCACCTTAATTTCATTATGAATAAAATGATCGAGGTCAAGCCGCTCAGGAACGTTGCTACCTGCTGTGAGAGGCGATCGGCAGTGTGAATAGCCTCACGTTACCTGTGATTGGACGAGGCATACCAGCTATTCGGGGAAGAAATCCGCTGATCTGTATCGGCAATTGACACGTTAATTCACGGTCCGAATTATAACGTACAGCGTCACACCGTCTGCGAATGTTATCAATTGATATAAAGTAAAACGGTTTACCGATGGCACTAACTACCACGATCCTCACCAGCTTCATGAAAAGTATAACTTTGTGATCAGAGAAAGAAGCTAGTATTCGTTCCAGTGACGTGCTCCTTAGTTTCATGTTTGAATTAGAAGATCGAGCTGCAAACCGTTGGATAATGTTACCACGTTCTACGAGGGACGACCGTATAATTCAATAGCTACAACTGTCCTATGATTCCGAGAGAAAAACCAGTTATACCGGGAGTAAATCCGCTGTACAGTATTGACAAGAGACACTTTAATTCACGGAATGATTATTAAATTGCAGCGACAAACCGTTATAGAACGTTGCATATAGGTATACGGTCAAACCTATTTCCGAAGTACTTACCATCAGAGAATATATCCCGCTATATCGAGAGTATAACTTCGTGTATAGAGAAAGAAATTGCTATACACTTTAGTGACAGGCACCTCAACTACATGTATGAATTGCATGATTGAGGGTCAAACCTTTCGGTACCGTTACCACATTCCTAACAACCGTAAGGCTAAGACAATACTTTCATCTATCCCGAGATTCCGCTATTCAAACCAGGTATTCCGGGAGTAGAACCACTGTACAGTATTGGCATTATACACCCTATTTTACAGTATAAACAGTGGTATAGTGATTGGATCCATCATAGAACGTTACCTAGTGGTTTAGGTTCAAACTTTTTACCGGATACCTTACCCTCCGAGAACCTATCCCGCCGTAGCGACTGTCTCGAAAATGTTTGCGGAAACAAGCTAGGACACACTGTAACGGACGGACACCACATGATTGTGTGTGAATATCAGCATCGAGAGTCAAAGCGTCTGAGAACGTTACCACCTTCATTGGGAGTTGTGTGGCGTCAACATCTTCATCTCTCCTGTGCTTAGGAGTGTCAAACCATGTTATCCTGTAGTTAATCCGATGAATAGATTTGGAAGTAGACACCTTAATTCGGGGTATGTGTATTAACGCAGTGAGTCAAACCGTGGAAGAAATTAACCAATTCGTACAATGTGATTATTCTTACAGAATACATTTCCATAGGAGAACCTACCCCAGCGCAGCGAGTGCCTAGCTTAATATTCACGGAATCAAATTAGTAACCATTGTAGCAGACGAACACGTCATTTTCATATATGAATAGTAAATCGAGCGTCAAACATTACGAGAACGTTACCACTACCTTTTAGAGTCGAACGGCAAAGTCTGTAGCTTCACCTATCCTGTGACTACGAAAATCAAGCCGGGTATTCCGGGAGTAAATGCGCTGAATATTATCGGCCAGAGACACGTTAATTCTCGGTTTGAATACAAGTGTAGAGCGTCAAAACGATTTAGAACATTACCAATTTCTGTAATGTCAAACATTTACCGATGGCGTTCACTTCCGCGAATCACACCGGCTTCAACAAGAATATAACTCCGTGTTCAGAGAAGGGACTTATTCTTCATTTGAGTCACGAGCACCTCATCGTCATGTATGAATTAGAAGATCGAGGGTGAAACCGCTAGAGAACGTTCCTACCCTCTTTGAGTGACGAACGGATAAGTCAATAGATCCTTCTACCTGTGATTCCGTGAGTAGAAGAAGCATATCCTCGAGAAAAGTCGCTAAATACTATTGCAAATGCACACGTTAATTCATGGTATGAAGTTAAGGTAGAGAGTCAAGCCGTAGGATAACATTAACAATTGGCATGCTGTAGCGATTCTCTTGCGTAGTTTTCACAGGAACTGATGAGTAGACATTTTAGCAGGCGGACACATTACTTTCATGTACGACTAGAAAAATCGATAGTCAAACCGGTCGAGAACGATTCCACCATCCTTGAGGGTCCAAGTGCTGCGTCAACAGCTGCACCTATATTTATGATTCTGAGCGTCCGCTGAACATTATTGGCAATAGACACATTAATTCACGGTTTGAAAGATGAAGCAGAGCGTCAATCCACTTGAGGACCATTCCAATTGCTATAAAGTCAAACGTGATTACCAATGACGCAGAATATAACGAGAATATAACTTCATGTTCAAAGAAAGATATTAGTATTCATTTCTGTGACGGGCCTCTTAACGTCATGTATGAATTAGAAGATCGAGGGTCAAACCGTACGAGAACATTAGCACCTTCTGTGAGGGACGGACGACAAAGTCAATAACTTCACCTATGCATTGATTCCAAGAGTCAACCCAGGTATTCCTGTAGGATATCCGCTGGAGAGTACTGGCAATTGTCACCTTAATTCACGGTTCTAATATTAAAGGAGAGTTGCAAACCGTTGTAGACACTACCTATTCGCGAAGAGTCAAAATTTGTTCGAAGGCCTTACATTACCAGAAGACCAACTCTATGTAGGAGGTGCCTTGCTTAGTGTCCATGGAAACATATAAGTAGACATCTTAGTGACGGGCACCATTATTTCATTTATGATATTATATGATCCAGGATCAAACCGATCAAGAACGTTGGCACCATTTTTGGGTGTCGAACAGCCATGTCTATAGCGTCATCTATCCTGTGATTCCGAGCGTCAATCCAGGCATTCCAGGAGAACATTCGCTGAAAGGTATTGGCAATAGACAAATTAATTCACGGTTTGATTATAAATGTAACACGTCAAATCATTATATAACGTTACCCATTCGTATAGGGATAAACATTTTATGTCAGGCCTATCATTCCGAGAAGCACAACCCGCTCTAGGGAGTGCACAGCTTATTACTCATGGAATCAAATTAGCAGACATCTTGGCAGACGGACAACTGATTTTCATGTACGTGTAGCGAAGTGGCGAGAATAGAACATTTGGAGCACGATCCCATCTGCTTTGAGAGCCCAACTGCTCAGACAACAGCTGCACTTTTTTGTGATTCCGAGGGACAGACCAGGTATTCCTGGATTCAATACGCTGAACACTATTTTTAATGTAATCCGATGATCTCGGTTTGCATATTAATGTAGAGCACCAATCCGTTTGATAATATTACCAATTGGTATAAAGTTAGACATTTTATGGAATGTCATACCCTCCGAAAGCATAATACCCACTATCGAGAGTAACACATGCCGTTCAGAGGTAGAAATTATTATACATTTTATCAGGCGGACAAGCAGTTTTCATGTAAGAATAACAGAATCGAGTGTCCATCAATTCGAGAATGTTATAACATTCTTTGTCATTCGAACGGCTATGTCATTATCTTCATACATCCTGTGATTCCGAAAGTTTATCCAGATATTCCGCGAGTAAATGCGCTGTACAGTATTGATAAAAAATACCATAATTCACGGATTGAATATTAAAATGGAGCGTCACAACCGTATGAGATAATAACAACTGCTATAAATTCAAACGTTTTACCGAATGCCTTTGTGACCGAGATGCTAACTCGCCATATCGAGAGTATAGCTTGGAGTATAGGGAAACACATTAGTATACAACTTAGTCACGTCACCTTAAATTCACGTATGAATTTGAAGTTCGATGGTGAAACCGTTCGAGTCCGTCACGGCCGTCTATGAGATTGGATCTACTTAGTCAGTTGATACAGATGCCCTGTGATTCCGAGAGTCAAACCGTGTATTCCAGGAGAAAATCCGCTGATCGGTATTACCAATAGACACCTTAATTCACGGTATGAATAAGAACGTACGTTCAAATAAGAACGTAAAACCGTTTGAGAACATTGCCAATTAGCATAAGGACTCTCTATTTATCTGATACTTTACCTTCAGAGAACATAGTCCGCTGTATCGATGGTATAACTTCGTGTTCCGAAATACAAATTAGTAGACATTATAGTGGCGGGCTCCATAACACTTCAGGATAGAGTTTGACTCTATAGCATTAGGTTCTACAACGGTATGACCGTCTGCTTCATTTTTGTCATTTATTGGCCGGAACCGCAGGATGCGTGAAGCATTTAACTTAGCCGTTCGACTCACAAAGAAAGTGAATACGTTCTCGGGCAGATTGTCTTCTGATTTTGTAATTCATACATGAAGCTATGGTAATATTGAAATGGATACATATGTGTTTCTCTGGACACGAAGTTATACTATCGATACGGCGGGATAGCTTCACGGAAGGGAAGGCTTTCGGTAACAGGTTTGACACTATGGGAGTAGGTAATGTTCTTCACCGGTTTGACGATCAGCTTGACAATTCATACCTTGTGTTAAGATGTCCGCTGCCAGTACTATACAGTGGATTGTCTTCCTGAATACCTTGTTTTGACCCTTGGAATAACCGGGTAGGTGCAGCTGTTGGTCAAGAGGTATGGTTCTCGAAGCAGGTGGGAACGTTGTAGGACGATTTGAGGGTCCCTATTCTAATTTGTGCATGAAATTAAGGTGTACATCACTAAAATGCGTACTAATTTGTTTCCTTGGACACGACATTATTATCTCCACACAGTGAGATGTGTTGTCAGAAGGTAAGGCCTTCGGTAAAAAGAGTGTCTGTATACCAATTGATAATGATCTCCGACAGATTGACTCTCTACGTTAATGTTCATACCGTGAATTATGATGTCAATTGCCTATATAATTTAGCCGATATATTCCCGCAATGACTGGTATGAATCTCGTCATCACAGGATAGGTGAAGCTATCGACGCAGCTGCGCCACTCTCATAGAAGGTGGTAACGATCTCGAAGGGTTTGACACTCTATCACCTAATTCTTGGACGAATTTGAGGTGCCGTCACTAAACTGTATAATATTGTGTTTCCCTAATCACGTAGGTATACTCTCGATACAGCGGGTTAGCTTCTCGGACGAATGGCATTCGGTAAAACGATGGACCCTATATCAATTGGTAACGTTCTCATTCGGTTTGACGCTTTTCTGTTATAGTCAATCCGCGAAATAAGGTGTCCATTGCCAAAATTCTTCAGCGAACTTTATCTTGGAATACCAAGTTTGACTCTCGGAATCGCAGGATAGGTGAAGCCATTGACTTAGCAGTTTGTCGCTCACAGAAGGTGGCAACGTTCCTGAACGGTATGACTCTCGATCTCCTATGTCATTCGTGAAACTAAGCTGCCCGGCACTCAAATTTATACTACTTTGTATCTCTTAACACGAAGTCAAACTCTCGATACAGCGGGTTAGCTCCTCGGAAGATTAGGCCTTCGCTATAAACTTTGACTCTATATCAATGCGTTACGTCCTGCAAAGGTTTGACTCTGAACATTAATATTTATTCCATGAAATAGGGTGTACGATGCCAATACTGTACAGCGGATGTACACCTGGAATTCTAGTCTCGTTCGGTTTGACGTCCGATCTTCTAATTCATACATGAAATTAAGGTGCCCGTCAATAATATGTCTATTTATATTTATGCATGAACACGAAGCAGAGCGCCCCGTACAGAGGGTTGGTTTCTTCTGATGGTAGGTCCTTCGGTATAACCTTTGGCTCTATGCGAATAGGTACCGTTATACAATGTTTTGACTCCGAACTTTAATATTCATACTGTGAATTGAGGTGCCGTATGCTAATACTGTACCGCGGAATTACACCCGGAATACCTGGATTGTCTTTCGGAATCTCAGGATTGGTGAAGCTAGTGACTTAGCCGTTCGTCTTTCACAGAAGGTCGCAAGCTTATCGTGCGGTTTGACACTCGATCATTTAATTCGTACATGAAGTTAATGTGCCCGTCGCTGAAATGAATACTAATTATTTTCAGTGAACCTGATCTTATTCTCTCGATGAAGCCGGTGTAGTTCGCAGAAGATATGGCCTCTCGATCGGTTTCTCCCTCTACATTAACATTCAAGCCGTGAATTATGGTGTCTACTACAATGCTGTTCAGCCTATTCACTCCCTGAGTAGTTGGCATGTGTCTCGAAATCACAAGTGGGAGGAAGCTATTGACTTAGCTGTGCATCGCGCAAAAAAGGTGGTAACGCTCTCCAACGGTTTGACTCTCGATCCTCATACTCATACATGAAATTAAGGTGCCCGTCACTAAAGCGTATTGTAATCTGTTCCTCTGAAAACGATGTTATACTCTTGATTTAATGCGTTCGGCTTTTGGAGGGTAAGGGATTCAGTAAAACGTTTAAATTTATTCCAATTGGCAACGTTCGCAAACGGATTGACTCTGTACCTTAATATTACACCATGAAATAGGGTGTCTATAGCCAATTCTGTTCAGCGGATTTACTTCAGGAATACATGTCTTGTCTCTTGGAATCTTGGAATAGGTGAAGCTATTGACTTAGCCGTCCTTCTCTCAATGAATGTCCTAACGTTCTCGAAGGGTCTGACACTCCATCTTCTAATTCATATATCAAAATAAGGTACGCCTCTCCTATAATGTCTACATATTCGCTCCTGTAATCCCAAAACAAGACAATCCCTACGGCGGCATGCGTTCTCCGAATGTAAGGTATAGGTTAAAAAGAATGACTTTCCACCAATTGGGTATGTCCTCCGACGGTTTGACTCTCAACCATAATATTCATGCTATGAATTACGGTATCTATTGCCGAATTTGTTTATCGTATTTATGCCTAAAATGCGTGGTTTGACTCTCGCAATCAATAGGAGAAGCTATTGTCTTAGATGTGGAGCTTTCAAAGAAGGTGGAATCGTTCTGCAACGGTTTCACTATCGATCTTGCTACACATATTTGAAACAGAGCTGTTCGTGTACTAAAAATCTAATGATTGGTTTCACTGGCACTAAGTATGAAACTCGATACAGCGGGTTAGGTTCCAGGAAGGTAAGGTATTCGTTAAATAGTATGACTTTTAAAAAATAGGTTATGTTCTACAACGAATTGACTGTCAAATTTAATATTGAAACCGTGAATTAACGTGTCTAATACAAATACTGTTAAGCGGATTTACGCCTGGAATGCCAGGATTGACTCTCGGAATCACATCTCTAGGTGATGTTATTGACTCAGCCGTTCGACTCTCAATGAAGGTGGTAATGACCTCGTACGGTTAGACGCTCGATCTTCTAATTCATATGGCATAGTAAGGTATTCCTCTGGAATGATTTCTACTAACTTGGTTCCGTGAGCAGAAATCATGACACTCGCTATGGCGTGATATGTTCTAGGAGGGTATCGTATTCAGTAAAAAGAAAGACTCTATACCAATTGAAAATGTTCTCCGGCAGATTGGACTTCTACTTTAATATTCATACCCTGAATGAAGGTGTCTATTTCCAATTCTGCAGAGCGGATTCACTCCCGGAAAAACTGATTTGGCTATCTGAATCACAGGGTAGGTGAAGTTATAGACATGACCTTTCGACTCTCGAAAATGGTAGTATCCTGGATGGAGTGGTGTGACCGATGGTCTTCAAATACATACAACAATCTAAGCTTCCCGTCCCTCATGTGTATTCCAATATGTTTCTCTGGCCAGACAGTTATACGCCCGATACAGCGGGTTAGCCTCTCGGTAGATATGGCAGCCGATAGAAAGTTAGACTCGATACCAAAAAGTAACGTTCTACTACGGTTTGACTCTGTTGTTTAATATTTATACCATGCAATAAGGTGTATAATGCCAATAGAGTACAGCAGACTTTCTCCTTCAATGCCGGGTTTGACCCAAGGTATCACGGGATATGTGAAGCCATTGACATATACGTTCGACTCTCAAAGAGCGCGGTAACATCCTCCAACGATTTGAATGTGGATATTCTTATTCATACATGAAATTAAGGTGCCCGTCACTAAAATCTATGCTCACATGCTTCTATGAACACGAAGTTGTACTCTCGATACAGCGGGTCAGATTCACGGAATGTAAGGTCTTCGGCAAAATGTTTGGCACTGTACGAATATGTGAAGCTACAAAATGGTTTGATGCGCTGCTTTAATATTCATACTGTGAAATAAGCTCTCTATTGCCAATACTGGTCAGCGGAATAGTTCCGCAATACCTCGCTTTTTCACTCGAAATCACAAGAAAGGTGAAGCTATTGACTTAACCGTTCGACTCTCAAATAAGGTGGTAATGTTCTCGAACGCTTTGACCCTAGATCTAGTACGTCATACATGAAATTAAGGTGCCATCTCTAAATTGAATACCAGTGTGTACCAGTGAACGCCCTCCAGAGCGGATCCATTTTCCTTAGGGTAAGGAATTCTGTATGTGATTAAGCCTATAGGAATAGTTAATGCTCCACAACGGCCTGACTGCCTGCTTTAATATTCAAACCGTGAATAAGAGTGTTTGACACCAATACTGTTCAGCGGCTTTTCTCTCGGAATAGCTGGTGTAACTCTGGGAATCGCAGGAAGGGTGAAGCTATTCGCACAGCCATTCGTCTATCACGAGAAATGGCAACATTCTTGGGCAGTTTGACCTTCGATGCTCTAATTCAAACATAAAAGTAAGGTGCCCGGCACTGAAATTAATACAAATTTCTTTCTCTTTACACGAATTTATACTCTCGATACAGCGGGTAATTTATTCGGGGGGTGTGGCCTTCGGTAAAGTATTTGACTGTATAGCAATTGGAAACGTCCTCATAACGGCTTGAGGCCCTACGTAAATATGCAAGCCGTGAATTAATGTGTCTACTGCCAATTCTGTTCAACGGTTTTACTCCCGGAGTACCAGGAATGACTCTCGGAATCACAGCTGTCGGTGAAGTTGTTGACTAAGCTATTCTACTCTAATGACGGTGGTAACGATATCAAACGGTTTGACACTCGATCATCTAATTCGTTCATGAAACTAAGGTGTCCGTCTGCTAAAATATCTACTAATTTGCGTCTCTGCGCACGAAGTTACGATACAGCAGGGTATGTTCTCGGAAGGAAAGGTATCAGGCAACGAGTATAGGCGTTATGCTAATTATTATCAGCCTCAAACGGTATGACGCTCTACTTCAATATACAAACTGCGAATTAATGTGTCCATTGCCATTACTGCACAGAGGATTTACTCCTGACATACCTGGTGTGACTCTCGGATTGACAGGATACGTGATGCAATTTCCTTAGGTGAGCGATTCCCAAAGGAAGTGGCAACGTTCCTGGTCGCTTTGCCTCTCGATCTTCTCATTCATATGTGAAAATAAGATGTACATCTGCTATAATGTCTACTAATTTGCCCGGGTGAACACTAAGCAAGCCAATCGCGACAGAGGGATGGATTCTCGGAAAAACGGATTCCTTCTGTAAAAAGATTGACTTTGTAAGAATTTCTATTGTCCTTCCACGGCTCCACTCTCTACTTTCTTATTTATACCGTGCATTAAGCGTCCTTCGCCAATGATCTCAATCGCACTAACTCGCAGAGTACCCGGGTTGACTATCGGCATCACAAGATAGGTGATGATATTGGCTTAGCCGTGCGACCCTAAACGACGGTGGTAACGTTCTCGATTGGTTTGGATCTGAATTTTGTAATTCATTCATGAAATTACGGTGCCCGACACGAAAATGTTTAATAATTTGTTTTTCTGGACACAAAGACATACTCTCGAGGCGGCGGGTTTGTTTCTCGGGCGGTCATGCTTTCAGTCAGACGTGTGACATAGCAATTGTTAACGTTATCAAACGGATCAGCGCTCTACTTTAACGTTCAAATCGTGAGTCAATGTGTCTATTGCCAACAGTGTTCTGTTGCTCCACTCCAGAAATGCCAGGATTTACTCTCCGAATCACATGATAGGTGAAGCAATTGACATAGCCGTTCGACTCTAGAAAAAGGTGGTATCGTTCCGAACGGTTTTACTCTCGATTTTCATATTTATTCAAGAAAATGTGGTGCACGCCTGTGCATACGTCGGCTAATTTGTGTCCTGGAGCAATAAGCACGGCACTCGGTACCGCGCGTTAGGCGCTCGGAAGGTATGGTATTCGACAGAAACAATGACTTTATACCAATTGGTAACGTTCACAAACGGTTAGACGCTATGTTTGAATACTCAAGCCGCGAAATACGGCGTCTCTTGCCCATACTCTCCATTGGATTGACTCCCGTCATACTTGATTTTGCTCGCGAAAGGACAGGATAGGTGAAGTTGTTTATTTACCATCTAGACTCTCAAAGACGGTGGTAACGTTCGCTAGCTGGTTTGTCGCTCGAGCTTCTGATGCATACATGGAATTCATGGTTTGAGCACAGAAATTGATCGCTGAATCGTTTGAGACCGTTACCAAATGCTATAAGGTCAATTGTTATAAACTTCCTTTACATAGAAGGATATTAGTATTCATTTCAGAGACGGGCACCTTAACTTCATGTCCGAATTAGAAGGTCGGGTGTCATACCGTTAGATAACGTTACCACCTTTTTTGAGGATCGCAGAGCAAAGTCAATGGCTTCACCTATCCTGTGATTCCCAGATTCAAACCACGTAATCCGGTTATAAATCCGCCGAGGATTATTGTCACAAGATACCTTACTTCGCGGTATGAATACGAATGCAGGCCGTGAATCCGTTATGAACCGATATCCATTCATGTAGATACAAACTTTTTACGGAAATCATTACCTTCCGAGAACTTAAGCCGCCGTATCGAGAGTATAACTTCGTGCTCAGTGAAACACATTTGTATACATTTTAGGGACAGACACCTTAATTTCACGTATGAATTAGAACATCGATGTCCAAAAGATGTAGAACGGTACAACCCCCCTTGCTATTCGAACGGCTAGGTCAATAGCTTCACCTATCATGTGATTCCGAAAGTCAAACCAGATATTCCGGGAGCACATCCGCTGGATATTATTGGCAATAGACAGCTTATTGCACTGTATGAATATGAAGGTAGAGCGTCAGACGGTTATTGAGCTTCATCCTTTAGTTTAGAGTCAAACTTTTTCCCGATGGCCATACCTTCCGGGAAGACCAAACCGCTGAAGCAAGTGTCTTGCTCAGTGTTCAAGGTAGCAAATTAGCAACATTTACTACGGGAATGCATGGTTTATCTCTTCAAATATTGGAATACGGCAAGCTATGGCCGTTCGTCTCTCAAAGAAGGTGGTAACGTTCTCGAACGGTTTGATCCTCGATCTTATAAATAAGAAATGAAATTAAGGTGCCCGTCACTGAAATGTGTACTATTCTTCTGCTCAGACCACGATGTTTTACTCTCGCAATCGCTGGTTAGCTTCCCGGAAGGTACTGCCTTCGGTAAAGTGTTAGTTATTATACCAATAGGTAACTTTGCACAACTGTATGGCCCTGTACATTAATATTTATACCCGGAAGTGGGGTTTATAATGCCAATGCAGTAAAGCAGACTTACTCCAGGAATACCTGGTTTTACACACGGAATCACAGGATATTTGAAACTGATGACCTAGCTATTCGACTCACACGGAAGATGATAACATTCGCGAATGGTTTGGCGCTCGACCTTCTTAATCATACATGAAATTAGGGTGTCCGGAACTAATATGAATACTCATTTGTTCCTCTGAACACCTTGTTATACTCTCAATACTGTGCGTTATGCTTTCGAAAGGTGACGTCATCAATAAAACATTTGACTATATACCAATTGGAAGCATTCTCAATCGGTTTGTCGCTCTATTTTTATATTCTATCCGTGAATTATGGTTTCCATTGCCAACGCAGATCAGCGGATTTTCTTTCGGAATGCTTGTTTTTACTTTCGGAATCACAGGATAGGTGTAGCTTGTGATTCAGTAGGTCGACACTCGAAGCGGGTGATGCGTTCTCGAGCGATTTGAACCAGGACCTTCAGAGGTCGTACTTGAAATTAGGATGCCCGTCACTAAAATCCATACTAACTTGCTTCTCCGAACATGAAGTTATACACTCGATACAGAGGGATAGCTTCGCGAAGTTAAAGCCATTGTGAAATGTTTGACTCTATACCAATACCTAACGTTCAGCAGCGGTTTGAATCTGTGCCTTAATATTTATACCGTGCAATAGGATGTATAAGGCCAATACGGTACAGCGGATCTACTCCCGGAATACCTCATTTGACTCTCCGGACCACAAGATAAGGTAAGCTATTGATTCTGCAGTTCGTCTCTCACAGAATGTGGTAAGTATCTGGCGCGGTTTCACCCTCGATCTTCTTATTCATAATGAAATTAGCGTCCCCGTCACAAAAAGGTTGACTAATGTGTATACCTAAACACGTAGCATCTCTCGACAGGACGGGTTAGCCTCCGGATCGGTAAGCCATTGGGTACATGGTTTGAATTTATAGCAATTGGTAACGTTCTTAAACGTTTTGACGCTCTATATTAATATTCAAACCGTGAATTAAGGGATATATTGCCAATAGTCTTCAGCCGAATTGAGCCAGGAATACCTGGTTTGACTCTCGGAATCATGGGACAGGTGAAGCTATTAACTAAATGGTTCTATTCTCAACTAAGGTGGTAAAGATCACGATCGGCTTTACCCTCGATCTTCCAATACATACATGAAGTGAAGGCCACCGACACTAAAATGTTTACTAATTTGCTTCACTGAACACGAAGTTTCATTCATGATTCAGCGGGATACGATCTATGAAGGTTAGGTATTCAGTAAATAGTTTGTCTCTATAAGAGTAGGTATCGTTCTACAACGGTATGAATATGTACATTACTATATACAGTGAATTAATGTGTCTACTGACTATACTGTACTGCCGTCAGACTCTTTCAATTCCTGGTCTGAATCTCGGCATTACATGGTAGGACAAGCTATTGACTCAGCCGTTCGACTCTCAAAGAAGGTGGCAACGTTCTCGAATGGTTTGGCCATCGATCTTCTAATTCGTAAATAAATAATGGTGCTCGACTCTAAAATTTATACTAGCCCGAACCTCTGTACATGGTGTTGTACTCTCGATACAGCAGGTCATATTCTCGGATGGTGAGGTAAAACTGTGTGCCGTTTATCTCTCCTCGAGTGGGCAATGTTATACAACACTTTGACAGCTTTCATTGATTTTCAAACCGTGTATTCAGGTGTCCATTACCAATACTGTACAGCGCATTTACTCCCGGAATATCTAGTTTGACTTTCGGAATTGCAGGATATGTGAAGCTATTTACGTAGTGGTTCGGCCCTATCAGAATGTGGTAACGTCCTCGAACCGTTAGACCATCGATATTCTAATTCATACATGAAATTTAAGGCGCCGACACTAAAATGGATACTAATTTCTTTTTCTGGACGCGGAATTATACTCCAGATACATCGTGTGTCGGAGATTTAACGTGCGGCACCTGCCACAAGGGCTCATCCACACGGCCCCCATGGGCGCACCTTCCCACACACCTACCAATTAGCCCGCCGACCGCAAGTACCATGGCGCCAACCTTGGGTCGGGCGGGACCATTCTAAATCCCTACTGGATCTGCATGTCAGCGCCCGAGCTGATCTGACGCGCTCATCCGTGGCGGATCTAACCCGTCAGAAGACTGGGTCCCCGAACCCGCAATATGGGCTTACCACTGCCCCCTCGAGGCCAACACAAGCAACCAGCGAGGGGGGGGGGCAGCGCCCAACCGCCCCAGGGCTCGAACCGGTTCCCGAGGTACCAGTTAATGCAGGGCCATACTGGTCATACCCCTCGTATGGACACCTCACTTCCTGAATGAGGTGCTTGCTTACCTCGGCCTAGGTTCGGCCGACACGGGCACCGTGGGTTCGTCATGCCCATACTGCAGTGGACCAGAAGGCCCACCGCAGCTCCTGCGGGGTGGGTTCGCGGTCAGTAAGGTATTGTGTAAAAGGAATATCTTTATCCCAATAGATATTGTTCTCCGACGCTTTGACTCTCAACATTGATATTCCTGCCACCATTGAATGTACGAATTATCAATACTGTTCAGAGGATCTAATGCCGGTATACCTGGTTTTACTCGAACGATTTGACTCCATCTTCTAATTCATACATGAAATTATGCAGCACATCAGTAAAATGTATACCAGTTCGTTCCTCTGAACACGGCGTGATACTCTTGGTATAGGGGTTCAGTTTTTCGGACGGTAAGGCGTTCTGTAGGAAATTGAACCGTACACGAATATGGAATGTTATACAATGTCTACACGGCCTTCCTTAATATTCATCCCGAGAACGAAGGTACATATTGCCCATACTTTACAGCGAATTTACCCTCGGAAAGCCAGGCTTGACTCTTGAAATCGCGTGACAGGTGGAGCTGTTGACTTATTCCATCGACACTCAAAGAGTGTGGTAACATTCTCGAACGGTTTGACCATCGATTTTCTAATACACTTGAAGTTAACGTGCCGACACGGAAATGAATACCAATTTCATTTTCTCAACACGAACTTATACTCTCGATGAAGCCGCAGAGTTTCGGGGGAAGGTAAGGCCTTCGGTAAATCGATTGACCTTATACCAATTCGAAACGCTCTCAATCGTATTGACGATCTACTGCAATATGCACATCGCGAATTAAGGTGTCTAATCCCAAACCACGTCATCGGACTTACTTCCGGAATACCAGGTTTGACACTGCGAACCACAGGATAGGTGAAACTATTGACATAGCCATTCGTCTCACACGGAAGGTGGTATCGTCATCGAAATGTTTGACCCTCAGCCTTCCTACTACTATATGCAATTAACGAGTCCGTCTGCTAAAGTGTCAACTAATTTGGTTCCTTGAATACAATGCAAGACACTTGCTGCAGCGGGTTGGGCTCTCGGAAGGTGTGATATCCTGTACGAAATTAGACCATATACCAGTATGTACCGTTCTGCGATGGTTCGGGTCAACATATTACTATTTATACCGTAAATTGAGTTGTATATTGCCAATACCGTACTACAGACTCCCTCCCAGAATACCTGGTTTGTCTCTCCGAATGACAGGATTCATCGAGCTATCTACATAGCGGTTCACCTCTCACAGAATATGTCAACGTTCTCGATCGGTGCGACTAACGATCCTCTAATTCGTACATGAAATTGTGGTGCTCGTCAGCAAAATGTGTAATAGTTCGTACCTCTGAACACGGCGTTCTAATCCCGGTAGAAGTGGTTAGTTGTTCAGAGGTAACGGCATTCTGTAAGAACATTGACCCTACAATTATAGATAATGTTCTACAACGGCTTGACAGCCTGCTTTAACATTCATAGCGTGCATTAGTGTGTCTACTGCCCACACTGACCTGCGGATATGCTCCCGGAATAACTCGTTTGACTTTCGGTATCACAGGGCAGTTGAAGGTGTTGACATAGCTGTGACACTCTCAAAGGAGATGGATACGCTCTCGAACGGTTTGACTTTCGATTCTGCTACTCGTACTTGAAAATAAGGTATCCCTCTGCCAAAATATCTACTAATTTGTTTCGGTGAAAACTATGCAAGCCGAGCGCTACAACTGGACGTGTACTCGGTAGGTGAGGACTTCGGTTAAAATTTTATCTCTATAGCAATAAGTAACGATCTACAACGGTTTGGATCTGTAGATTAATATTCATACAGTGCATTAAAGTGTCTATCGCCAATACTGTCAGATGATTGACTCCCGGAATACCTGACTTGGCTGTCGGAATCATAGGATAGGAGAAGCTATCGAATGAGCCATTCCACTTCCAAAGAAGGTGGGAACAGTCTCGAACGATATGACACTCGGTCTTCTAACTCATACACGAAAATAAGGTGTGCTTCTGCAATAACGTTTTCTAATTTGCGACTGAGACCGGTAAGCACGACACTCGATACTGCATGATATGTTCTAGGAAGGTAATGTATTCGGCAAAAAGAAGGACTTTATACCAATTAGTAATGGTCACCAACAGTCGGACTCCCTACTTTGATATTCATAACCTGAATTAAGGTGTCCATTGCCTATACTGAACAACGGATTCGCTCCCCGTACACCCAGTTCGAATTTTGCAATCACAGTATGGGTGAAGCTATTGACTTTGCCCATCGACTCGCTAAGGAGGTGGTATCGTTCTCTAACGATATTGACCCACGATCTTCTATACAATACATGAAAATATGGTGGCTGTCGCAAAGATTTAGAATAATTTGTTTCCATGTACAAGAAGTCACACTCTCAATGCAGCGGGTTAGTTTCTAGTATGGCAACGTCGTCGGAACATCGTTTGACTTTATACAGACTGGTAACGATCGCAAGTGGTTTCACGATCTACTTTAATATTCAATCCGTCAATTAAGGTGTCTAGGGCCAATAATGATCAGCGGATTTACTATCGGAATACCTGTTTGGACTCTCGGAATCACAGGTATTGGTGAAACTATTGACTTACACCTTCGACTCTCAAACGGGATGGTAACGTTCTCGTACAGTTGGAACGACGATATTCTAATTGACACATGAAGTTAAGGTGCCCGTCACTGAAATGATTACTAATTTCTTACACTGATCACGGTGATATACTCTGGATATGGCGGGTTAGCTTCTCCGATGGTAGGGCTATCGGTAAAATGTTTGACTCTATACCAATAGGTACCGCTCTACAAATGTTTGACGCTCCGTGTTTCAATAATGAGCCTATAGCCATTATTGCACAGCGGATTTACTCCGAGTCTGGCTGGTGTGACTGTCGGATGTACAATATATGTGACGATATTGACTTAGCTCTTCGAATATCATAGAAGGTGGTAACGGTCTCGAACGGTTTGATCCTCGATCTTCTAATTCATGCATGAATTTACGGTGATCGTTTCTAAATTGTATACGAGTTCGTATGCCTGAAAGCGGTGTTATACTGCCGATACAGCAGGTCAACTTTTCGGACGGTAAGGCATTCTGTAAGAAGTTTAATCCTACACGAATAAGTAATGTTCTACAACGGTTTGACGGCCTGCTTAAATATTCAAACTGCGAATCGAGGTGTCTATTGCCAATACTCTTCAGGACATTTACTCCCGGAATATCTGGTTTGACTCTAGGAATCGCAGTGTATGTAAAGCTTCTTACTTAGGTGTTGGTCTCTCATAGAAGGTGTTAACGTTATCGAATGATTTAAATCTCGATCTTCTTATTCATACGTGAAGTCCTGGTACATGTCACGAAAATGTATACAACTTGCATCCCGGATTACAAAATTATGCTCTGGATTCTTCGCGTGAGGCTTTCGGACGGTAAGGCAATTAGTACGAATTTTGACTGTATAGGAATGGGTAACGATCTCAAATGGTTTGGCGCCCTATTTTAATTTACAAACCGTGAGGCTGGGGGTCTGTGGGACACTTACACCCTAAACACCCTGCGGTGGTCCGTCCTCCTCGCACAAAGGAGGGCCCGGGATGACAGGCAGCGCTTTCGCGAACCTAAGATAACGGTTCGACACCGCAACTTCGACAGCAAGGCGTCCCAGCCCAGTCCTCTTCTTTCTTCTGCTGGACCGTGGTCCCCCGACGGCCGGTATCTCAGCCGACCGCCAGCGTTCTCCTCCGATCGACGGAAAGGCGTGGGGCTGGGACTCGCATCGCGGCAGGAGGAAACGGTTCGACGACCTGCTTTAAAATAATTTCTGTGATTTTGGTCGCGTGTTGCCAATAATGTACAATTCATTTTATCCCGGAATATCTGGTGTGACTTTCGGAATCAAAGTATATGTGAAGCTATTGACTGAGCTGTGCGACGCAAAGAGATAGTAGAAACGTTTTCGAACGCATTGACTCTCGATGATGGTATTTATACACAAAAATGTAGATTCCGCCCGCTAAGTTGGCTGCAAATGTGTTTCGATGAGAAACAAGCGTGACACTCGCTACAGCGTGGTTGGTTATCGGATGGTAATTGTATTCGGTAAAAAGAATGACTTAATAGCATTTGGTGATGTTCGCCGAAGCTTTGACACCCTATTTCAATACTCATACAGTGAATTATGGCATCTATTGCCAATACTGTTCTGCGGATTCACTCCAAGAATACCTGGATTAGCGCGAGGAATCACAAGATATGTCAAGCTATTGATTTAGGCGTTCGACCCTCAAAGAGTGCGGTAATGTTCTCGATCTGTTTGACACTCGAAGTTCTTGTTCATACATGCAATTAAAGCGTCCGATACAAAAATTTATACTAATTTGAATCTCTGAACTCGTAGTTATGCTATCGATACAGCGGTTAGGTTCGCGAAAACTAAATGCCCTCGGTGTAAGGTTTCAGTGTAAAATTTTATACATACAGTAATATAATATCATGATATTTTCAGATATATTACAAAATTCTAACTTTTTATTTAAAAAAAACTTATTTCATTGTAAAAGTTCCTGTTGAATTAGTTGAGCTTACGTTTATTCCTGTATTTTGTTATACTTGTTGTCATTTTATAATATTGTCTGTATACGTACCAACCCAGACGGAATCGACCTACCAGACGACTGTCGAGGTTTTGTTGTTGTATACGGCAAGTCGAAGCGTCACAACTGTATTGTTTCAGTTAATTCCTTAACCTTGGTTTTGTACCATATACATTCTGTCGCAGTTTTTTATTTATTTGTAAAGACTGTAACTTACTGTTATTATATTTTCGATCTTCTTCGCAATTTTGAATTGATATATAAAGAAATTGTATTTCTTAGTATAAGTACCTTTGAAATTAGTTTAGTGTGCGATTATGACATTATCTTGTTAAAAATATTGCTATTTTGTATGATTGTCTGTATATGTACCTACGCTGCCGGTGCGACACGGCTGGAGAGATCCTGAATTTGCGTTCGGTAGATCGGAGCGACAATAGGGCATGATCTACGTTAACTTCTTTAACCTTGATATGGCACCGAATGCATCCTTTCGCTGTTTTCTAATTATCTGTACAAGCTGTAAATAACTATTACGATATAATAGTTTTTGTTTTCGAAATTTACGGCTTTTAGCTTTGCAGATTGTATTTTCTAGTTCAAATGTCTTCCGAATTAGTTGAACTTATGTGTATGACATTATTTTGTTAATGTTGTGTTTGTCTTAAAACGTAGTCTGCATTCGTACCTACGCTTGTGCAAAGACACGACTGGAATGGCCTGTAGGAGCGTATGGTAGGTTGGAGCGACACTATTGTATGATATTCGTTAATTTCCATGACCTTGATGTGGTACCGTATGCATTCGTTGGCAATTTCCCATTTATTTATCCACACCGCAATTTACTGTTTTCATAATACCGATTTCTTTCAGAATTTTGAATTTCTAGGCCACAAAATTGTATTTCTTAGTAAAATTGCCTCCGAATTAGTTGAATTTACTATTATGACAATATCTTATTAAGCTTGTCGTTATTTTATATGCTTGTCTGTAGCCGTACGTACGCTGTCGGAGCGACACTACCGGAATCTTCTTGTAGTTGCGAACGGTAGATCGGAGCGGCATTCTGTGTGGTCTTGTGTTGGCACTTGTAGTTGCGTTCGGTGCATCCAAGCCGCTCTGTTGTATGGTCATTTTAATATTTTCAACGTTAATATTGTTCCGTATGCGTTTTATCCCAGCCTTCCATTTATTAACACATACTGTAACTTACTGCCTTGATGTTTTCGATTTTTTTCGAAATTTCAATTTTTATTCAAAAAGAATTGTATTTCTTAGTAAAAGTGTTCTTGGAATTAGGTGAGTTTATGACAATATTTTGTCAAGCTTGTTGATATTTTATATGATTGTCTGTATTCTCACCTACGCCACCAACGCCAATACTTTCACCTATGTGGTTGAGGACAACCAGATATAACGCGAGAGAACCGGCTGAACTGCATTGGCAATAAGCACCATAATTCACGGTATGAATGATAAAGTGGTGCGTCAAACCGTTTGAGAACGTTACCAATTGGTAAAACGACATACTCCTTGCCCGATACGTTACCCTCCGTAGAACTAACCTGCTGTATCGACGGCATTACATCGTATTCAGTGGGATGAATTAGCATTCGTTTTAGCGACGGACACATTAACTTGATGTATGAATTAGAAAATCGAGTGCCAAATAGTGTAAGAACGTTACCACCTTATTGGAGAGTCAATAGCTTCACCTAAACTTGTGATTCCGAGAGTCAAGCCTGGCATTCCAGGAGTAAATCCGTTGAACAGTATTGGCAATAGACACCACAGTTCACGGTATAAATATTATCATACACCGTGAATCCGTCGTAGAACGTTACTTATTGGCATTGTGTCGAACATTTTATCGTAAGTCTTACTGTATGAGAACTTAACACGCTGTATCAGGATTATAAATTCGCGTTCAGGGAAACAAACTAGTATTCCATTCTGTGACAGGCACCTTAATTTCAGGTTTGAATAGGAAGGTCGAGGGTCCAACCGTTGGAGAATGATGTCATCTTTCTTAAGAATCGCACAACTAAGTCAATAGCTTCACCTATCCTTCGATACCGGGAGTCATACCAGGTATTCGGAAATTATATCCGTTGAACAGTATTGGCAATAGACACCTTAATTCACGGCATGATTATAAAGGTTGAGAGACTAAGCGTCGGAGAACATTACTAATTGTTACAAAGTCATTCCTTTTACCGAATACCTTGCCTACAGATGACCTAACCTGCTGCAGGAAGTGTCTCGCTTAGTAGTCACGCATACAAATTAGTAAACCTTTTAGCAGATGGACACCATAGTTACATGTAAGGGTAGAAAAGCTGAGGGTAAAACAGTCCGGGAGCGTTTCCACAATAGTTGAGACTCGATCGCCTTAGTTAATAGACGCACTTATCCTATGACTCCGGCAGCGATACTAGGTAGTCCAAGCGTAAGTCCGCAGATAAGTTTTGGCATTAGACACCGTAATTCATGGTTTTTATGTTAAAGTAGAGTGTCCCTCCATTTTAAAACGTTACCAATGGGTATGCAGTCACACGTCATACTGAAGTCCTTAACTCCCGAAAGTCTGATCCACTGTATAGAGATTATAACATCGTGTTCCGAGGAACATGCTACTATACTTTACTGAGAGGGGCACCGTAATATAATTTACGAATTAGAAGATGGAGCGTCAAGCCGTTCGAGAACGATGTCACCTTCCTCGAGAACCGTACGTCTAAGTCGATAGATCCACCTATCCTGCGATTCCGGGAGTCAATCCAGTTATTCCGGCAGTAAATCCGCGTTACAGAATGGCAATAGACACCCTATTTCACGTTATAGATATTAAAGTACGGAGTCAAATCGTTATACAACTGTACCATGTGATGTAGGGTCGAACTTTTCACCGAAGGCCGTTCCTTTCGGGAAACGAGCCCGCTGAGTCAAGAGCCCATTCCTTTGGGATCGAACGTCTATGTCCATAGCATTAACTATCCTGTAATTCGGATACTCAAATCAGGTATTCCGAGAGTAAATCCGCTGTACAGTATTGGATTTAGACATCCAATCACGCGGAATAAATATTAAAGTGCAGAGTCAATCCGTTGTCGAGCATTACTGATTGGTATAACGTCATACTCTGTTACCGAAGACCTTACCCTCCGAGTACAAAACCTGCCGTATCGACAGTATAGCATCAGATTCAGAGATAGAAATAGCTATATATTTTAGAGAGGTGTACATTAATTTCATGTATGTATTACAAGATCCAGGATCAAACCTTTAGAGAACGTTACCATCCCCTTTGATAGACGAACCGCTAAGTCAATAGCCTTATGTATCCTGCGACTCCGAGAGCCAAATCAG
Source organism: Lasioglossum baleicum (assembly GCF_051020765.1). Taxonomy (NCBI): domain Eukaryota; kingdom Metazoa; phylum Arthropoda; class Insecta; order Hymenoptera; family Halictidae; genus Lasioglossum; species Lasioglossum baleicum. The sequence continues at coordinate 87,358 of NW_027469565.1, forward strand.
GTACTCCGGGAGTAATTGCGCTGAACCGCTTTGACACTATGCATATTAATTCAACGAATGAATATTGAAGCAAATCGCCAAACCGTTGTAGAACGTTACCAATTGCTATATAGTCATACGTTTTACTGAAAGGCTTACCGTGCGAGGAGCTGACCCGCCGTATCGAGAGTATACCTACGTGTTTAGAGATACACATTAGTATACATTTAAGAGACAATCACAATGAATTTGGGCTTGAATTGTCAGATCGAACGTCAAACCGTTCAAGACCGTTTCCACCTTCTATGATATTCGAGAAGTTAAGACAGTGGCTTCACCTATTCTGCGATGCCGACAGTGAGTCCCGATGATCCATGAGCATATGCGCAGTACAGTGTTGGTGATCGTCACCTTAATTCACAGTTTGAATATTAGCTGAGAACGTAAGACCGGTTGAGAACGTTAGAAATTGGTATAAAGGCAATCTTTTTACTGAATGTCATACCGTCTGTGAAAATATCCCACTGTATCGAGTGCAACTTCATTTTCGGAGAAGCAAATTAGTACTTATTTTAGTTTCGGGCACCTTAACGTCATACATGAGTTAAAATATTGAGGGACAACCCATTCGAGAACGTTACCAGCCACTTTGCGTGTCGAAATTCGGAGTCAAAAGCTTCACCTTCCTAGTGATTTGGAGAGTCAAACCAGGATCACAATAGAGGAACGTTCTACAACGTGTCAAGTCAGTACTCTAATGTTCATATCGGGAATTAGTGTGTCCATCGCAAAAACCGATCAGCGGATTCACTCCACGAATACCTGGCTTAGCACTTGGAATCCCAGCACGGGTGTCGCTGTTGACTTCGCCGCTCCATTCTCAAAGAAGTTGGTGGAATCGTTCTCGAACGACTTGACCCTCTATATTCTAATTCATACTTGAAATTATGATGCCCATTACCAAAATGTATACAAATATCTTTCTTTTAGCACGAAGTTATACTCTCGATACAGCTGGCTATGCTTCTCGGAAATTAAGGCTGTCGGTAAAAAGCTTGCCTTTATACATATTGTTAACGTTATGCATGATACGACTCTGACCTTTAATATTCATCCCGTGTATTAAGGTGCGTCTTGCCAATACCGTTCAGTGGATTTACTCCCGGTTTGTGTCTCGATGTCTTAGGATGCGTTGAACTATTGGCTTACCTGTGCGGTTTTCAAGGAAGGTGGTATCGTTATAGAACGGATGGACCCTCGTTCTGCATATTCATACATAATATTAAGGTGTCCTATCTGCTACACTCTCCACTTATTTGTTTTGGTGAACATTAAGTTAGTCCCTCGCTACAGCGGCTTACATTATGGGAAGGCAGGGTATTCGGCAAAAAGTTTGACTCCATTGCAAGTTGTAACGTTATACATCGGCTTGAATCACAACGTTAATATCCATACCGAGAAATGGGGTGTCCATTGCCAATACTGACCAGCGGATATACTCTCGGAATACCGTGTTTGAGTTTCGGAATCACAGAGCAGGTGTAGCTATTGACTTAGCCGTTCGATTCTCAAAGATGGTGGTAACGATCTCCGACGGTTTGACATTCGGTTTTGTTATTCGTGCATGAAAATACGGTGACCGTCTGCTAAAACGTCCACTAATTTGTTTCCGTCAGCAACGAGTAAGACACTCTAAACAGCGGGTTAATATTCTGAGCAGGTGAAGTATTTGGTAAAAAGGATGACTTCATACGAATTGGTTATGACATCCGGCGATTTGTCGCTTTATTTTAATATCCAAACCGTGAATTAAGGATTCTATTGCCAAAACTGTTAAGCGGATGTACTACCGGAATAATTGCTTTGGCCCTCGGAATCATAGGAGAGGTGCTGTTCTTCACATAGGCGGTCGTTTCCCAAAAAAGGTAACTACATTGTCGAACGGTTTGACTCTGGATCTTCTTATTCGCACAAGAAAATATGGTGCCCCTCGCTAAAATGAATACTAATTTCTTTCTCTGACACCGAAGTCATACTCCTGATACAGGGGGTTAACATCTGGGATGGGTGAGGCCTTCGGTCAAGATGGTGTCATCATACCAATGTGTATCGTTCTACAACGATTTGACACCTACTTTAATATGCATACAGTGAATTAAGGAGTCTTTTGCCAATACATTTCAGCTCATTTACACCCGGAACACCGGGTTTGTATTTCGGCATCACAGGAATCCCGGGAAGCTCACTCGCCGGGTCGGGAGTATTGCTACGTGTTTAGGGAATCACATTAGTATACAATTTATGGACGTCACCTTAATTTCATGCATGAATTAGAAGGTCGAGAGTCTAACTTTTCGAGAACGCTACCACAGCGTGTGGACGTTATTAGAATTGGTTATGACATCCGACGGTTTGTCGCGTTACAATAATATTCAAACTGTCAATATACGCGTCTACTTCCAATACTCTTCAGCGGATTTACGGCCGGTATAATTGCTTTGTCTCTCGGAATGGTAGGACAGGTGAAGCTATTAACTCAGACGTTCGATTCTGAAAGAAGGTGGTACCGTTCTCGAACGGTGTGACCCTCGATATTCTAGTTCGTACATGAAATTAAGGTACTCGTCACTAAAATGTATACTAGTTCATACCTCTGAACACGGTGTTACACTCTCGATACGGGGGGTCAGTTTTTCGAACGGTAAGGCGATCGGTGATTCGATTGACATTATAGCGATTGATAACGTTCTCGCCAGGTGTGACGATATACTTTAATATTCACTACGCGAATAAGATATCTGTTGATAATCATCTTCCCCGGATTTACTCCAGGAAAACCTGGTATGACTCTCGGAAACACACACCAGGACATGTGAAGCTATTGACATAGCTGTTCGAATATCATAGAAGGTGGATACGGTCACCATCTGTTTTACACTCGACCTTCTAATTCATGCATGAAAATTTTGATGCCGTGTATAAAACGAATACGAATGTGTTCCTTGAAACAGGAAGTTATACTCCCGATGAAGCGGGCGAGGAAAGCGGAAGGTGCAGCCTTCGGTAAAACGTTTGACTTTATAGCAATTAGTAACGATATCACAAGGTGTAACGCTATTTTGTTACATTTACTAAGCGAATTAATGTATCTATTGCCAATACTCACCAGCGGATTTACCCTCGGATTACCTGGTTTGACTCTCGGAAACACAGGATAGGTTGAGCTATTGACTTAGTCGTTCGTCTCTGGCAGAAGGTGGAAAATTTCTCGAACGTTTTGTCCTCCGATTACTCTATTGAAACATGAATATATGGTGTCCGCCTGATAATATGGCTACTAATTTGTTTCCGTGTGCACTAAGCATGACACTCGCTACTGTGGTTTAGGTTCATGGAGGGGAATATCTTCGATGGCGCGTTTGACTTTATTCCATCCTGTAACATTCTCAAACTGTTTCATGTATTACCTTGGTGCACAAACCGTGAATTGGGGTGTATATTGCCAAAAATGATCAGGGCATTTCCTCCCTGAATACCTGGATTGACTGTCGAATCACAAGGGTAGGTAAAGCTATTGACACAGCAATTCTATTCTTCCAGAAGGTGTTAACGATCTCGATTGGTTGAACACGCGATCTTCTAATTCATACATGAAATTATGGTTACAGTCACTAAAATGCATACTACTTTCCTTGTGTATGCCGGAAGTTATGCTCGCTATACAGGGAGTTAGATTCATGAACGGTAAGGCCTTCGGTAGGAAGATTGACCATATAACAATACGTATCGCTCTACATCAGTTTGACTGTAAATCTTAATATTTATTGCCAGAAATAGGATGTCCAATGCCAATGACGTACGCTGATTAACTCTAGGAATACCTTGTTTGGCGCTAGGAGTCACAGGTTGGGTGAAGCTATTGACATAGCCGTTCGATTTCCAAAGAAGATGCAAACGTTCTCGAACGGATTGACCCACGATCTTTGATTTCACACCTGAAATTAAGGTGCCCCTCACTTAAATGTAAAATAACTTCTTTCTCTGGAGATGAAGTTATACTTTCGATGCAGCGGGTGAGATTCGCTGTAGTTAAGGCCTTGGGCAAAATGTTTCCTCCATTCGAATAGGTAACGATCTAGTACGATTTGACTCCGTACGACAGTACTGATACCGTGAATTAAGGTCTATTGTCAATGAACTTCACTGTATCTACTCTAGGTGTCCCTGGCTAGATTCTCGGACTCTCAGGAAAGGTGAAGCTATTGACTTAACCGTTCGACTCTGAAATAATTCAACGACATTCAACGTTCCCGAACAGTTCGACATTTGATCTTCTAATTCATACATGAAATTACAGTGCCCGTCAGTAGAATGTCTACCAATTTGTGTCCCTGGACACGAGGTTACACATACGATACTGCGGCATATGTTCCCGGAAGGTAAGGTATGCGGTAAAGCATATGACGTTAAACAAACTGGTAACGTTCTCAAACGGTTTGACTCCCTACAGATAATATTCATACTGCATTATAATGTTTCGCATGCCAACACTGTCCAGCGGATTTTCTCCTGAATAGCAGGCTTGACTCTCGGAATCGCAACCATTGATGAAGCTATTGTCTAAACCGTTCGACGCTCAAAGAAGATGTAATGGTCTCTGACGGTTTCACGTTGGGCCTTATAATTCCTACATATGTTACGGTGCACGCCAATAGGTTGCATACTAGTTTGTATCTCTGATCACGCAGTAATACTCTCGATACAGCCGCTACGTTTCTCGGAGGGTATGGTCTTCGGAAGGACGTTTTAGATTATACCAATAGGTAACGTTCGACAACGGCTAGACTCTGTACCTTAGTATTCAAATCGTGAATTAAGGTGTCCATGGCCAACAGTGTACTGGGGAATGACTCCCGGCGTACCTCGGTTTGACTATTGCAATAACTGAACAGGAGAAGCTATTGACTTGGGCGCTCGACTCTGAAATTAGGTGTGACCGCTCTCTAACTGCTTCACGCTCGTCGTTCTAATTCATACATGAAAATTATGTGCCCATCACTTACATATATACTAGTATGTTTCGCTGAACACAATATTATAGTATCCATTTGGCGGGTTGGATGCTGGGAGGGTAAGGGCATCGGAAAAAAGTTTGAATTTATACCAATCGGTAAGGTTCATAAACGGTTGCACGCTCTACATTAATATTCAAACCATGAAATATGGTGCGTATTTCCAATAATGTTCAGCGGATTTTACTTCAGGAATACGTGGTTTGACTCCCTTAATCTCAGGATGCGTGTAGCTACTGACTCAGCCGCCCGACTCCCAAAGAAGGTGGTCACCTTCCCGAACACTCTGACACGCGACCATGGAATTCACACATGAAATTAAGGGAAACGACGCTGAAATGCATACTAATTGGCTTCTCTGAACACGGAGATATACACACCGTACGGCGGGTTAGCTTCTCGGAAGGTAAGGCCTTCGGAAGAAAGTTGACTCAATAACAATTCGCACCGTTCTGGAATGGTTTGCCTCCCTAATATCACATTCATGCGTGAAGCTAAGGTGCCCGACAATACAATTCATGCTACTTTGTTTCCGCTTACACTAAGGAACACACTCGCCGCAGCAGATTAGGTTCTCGGAGGATAAGGTAATTGGTAAAACGTTTGACTTAGTACCAAGTGGTTACGTTCTCGAGTGGTTTCTCGCTCTACTTTAATATTTAAACCGGGAATTAATGTATCCATAACCAGTAGTGTACAAAGGATAGGCTCCTGGTATACCAGGTTTGCCTATCGGAACAGCAGGATGGGTGAAGCTATTTTCATAGCCGTTCGACTGTCAAATGAGGAAGGATCGTTCTCGAACGATTCGACTTCCGATTATTCTGTTCCTACATGAATATGAGGAGTCTGTCTGCTGAAATGACTTCTATTTGTGTCCGTGAGCACCATGAATTACACTCGCTACAGCGGGTTTGGCACTTGGAAGATAGGGTATCCGGTAAAAGGATGGACTATATACCATTTGGAAATATGCTCAAAAGGTTTGGCTGTCTACTTTAACATTCATAGCGTGAATTTAGTAGACTAATGCCAATACGATTCAACGGACTTACTCCTGGAGAGCCAGACGTGACTCTCGGAATCACAGGATTGTTGACGCTATTGACATAGCTATGCGATGCCCAAAAAAAGTGGTAACGTTCTGGAACATTATGCCTATCGATCTCCTTATTCGTACATGAAATGAAAGTGCTTGTCACTAAGAGGAATAATAGTTTGTTTCACGGAACACGAATTTCGACTATCGATGCAGCAGGTTAGGATCACGGGTGGTAAAATCTTTCGTAAAAGGATTGACTTCATACGAATAGGTAACGTTCTGCACCTGTTCGGCTTTTTACGTTAATATTCAAACCGTGAATTAAGGTGTCTGTTGCCAATGCAGTTCAGGGGGATTACTACCGGAATGACTGCTTTGACTCTCGGAATATCAGGATATGTGAGGCTATTGACTTAGCCGTTCGTCTCCTACAGAATATGGTAACATTCTCGATCGGCTTGACAGCCAATCTTCTTGTTCATAATGAAATTAATGTCCCTGTCACTACAATGTTTGCTAACTTGATATCCTGAGCACGAAGTCATCCTCTCGATGAAGTGGGCGAGATTAGCGGAAGGTGCAGCCTTCGGTAAAATGTTTGACTTTATAGCAATTAGTAACGATATAAAACGGTTTGGCACTCTACGTTAATATTCAAACCATGAATTAAGCTGTTTACTGCCAATAGTGTTCAGCGGCCTTACCCCCGGAATACCTGGTTCGATTCTCCGAATCACAGGATAGCTGAAGCTATTGACTTAGGCGTTCGAATATCAAAGAAGTTGGTAATGTTCTTCAACGGCTTGAATCTCGATTTTCTAATACCTACGTGAAATTAAGGTGCCCGTCAATTAAATGTCTACTCATTTGCTTTAGTGAACACGAAGGAATACTCTCGATCGAGCGGGTTGGTATCTCGGAAGTTACGACCGTCGGTATATGGTTTGACTCTATACCGATACGTAACATTCATCAACGGTTTGACTCAGTACTTTGATATTCATACCCGAATTACGGTGACTATTGCCAATACCTTTCAGCGGATATACACCCGTTACAGCTGGTTTGACTCTCGGAATCGGAGGATGGGTGGAGGTATTGACATAACCGTTCGTCTCTCACTGAAGGTGGCAATGTTCTCGAGCGGTTTGAGCTTCGATCTCCTAATTCGCTCATGGAATTACGGTGCCCGTGACTGAAATGAATACCAATTTCATTCTCTGAACGTGTGGTTATACATTCGACACGGCGAGTTTGCTCCTCTGAAGGTAACGCCGTCGGCAAGGTGTTTGACTTTATACAATTTGGAAATGCTCTCAAATGTTTGATGCTTTACATTTCTATTCAAACCGTGAAATAATGTGACGATTGCCACTACTCTTCAGCGAATTTACGCCCGGAACACCTGCTTACACTCATGCTATTAAAGGTTAGATGAAGTTATATCGAGGTCTTGTAGCACGTACAATGCAGCTCGAAGCGACATTACTGTATGTTTTCAGTCAATTCCTTATCCTTGATTTTGTACCATATGCATTCTGTCTCAGTTTTCTATTTATTTATAGATACTGCAAATTACTGTGGTTATATTTTCGTTCTTGTTCGTAATTTTCAATTTTTATGTAAAATAATTATATTTCTTAGTAAAAGTGCCTTTGAAAACAGTTTAGTGTAGGTTTATGACATTATCTTGTTAAAAACATTGTTTTTTTTTTATATGATTGTCTGTATAACTAACTACGCAGTGGGAGCGACACGGCTGGAGTGATCCTGTATTTGCGTTCGGTAGATCGGAGCGAAACTAGGGTATGATCTACGTTAACTTCTTTAACCTTGATATTGAACCGTATGCATCTTTCGCAGTTTTCTATTTATTTCCACATACTGCAATTTACACGTACGGTATTTCCGATTTTCTTCCATATGTCCAATTGTGAGTATCAGAAATTGTAGTTCTCAGTAAATGTGTCTTGGGAATTATGTGAGTGTACGTTTATGACGATATTTTGCTTATCTTATTGCTGTTTTATATGATTGCCTCTATGCGCACTTACTCATCCGGTGCGACAAGACAAAAGTGGACTTGCCGTTGTGTTCGGCAGATCGGAGCGACAATACTGGCTGGTCTTCGTTAGTTTCTATAATAATGTTATCGTAACGTTTGCATTCTCTTCGCTTTTCTGTTTAATTGTACATATCATTATTTACTGTTTTGATATTCTCGATTTGCTCCAAAATTCCAATTGATAATTTCAAAAATTGAATTTCTTAGTCAAATTCTATCTGGAAATAGTTGGGTATACGTTTATGCCAATATTTGTTATACATATGGACGTTTTATACGGTTGTCTGTATGCGTACCTGTGGTTCCTGCACGACACGGCTGGAATTATGCTGTAGTTACGTTCATATGATCGGAGCGGCACTACTCTATGGTCTTCGTTAATTTATTTAACCCTCATATTGTACCGTAAACATTTTTACCCAGCTTTCCATTTACATATGCATACTGTAATTTACTGTTGTAATACTTTCGATTTTTTTTCGTATTTTCAATTCATCTTTATGAAATTGTATTTCCCAGTAATAGTGTCTTTGAAATTAATCGATTATTCGTTTATGACATTATTCTGTTAAACTTATTGTTATTTTATATGATTGTCTCTATACGAACGTACGGTACCAGTGTAACACGACTGGCGATGTCTTGTAGTTGCGTACGTCACAGCAAAGCAGCAGTACTGTGTGATCTTCGGTAATTTCTCTAACCTAGATATTGAACTGCATGAATCTTTTCCAGACTGCATTTATTTATATATACTGTTACTTACTGTTACGATATTTTCGATTTTCTTCGATATTTTCAGTTTTTCGTTGAAAAAACTCAGATTGATAGTAAAAGCATCTTTGGAACTTTTTGTGTCTACATTTATGACATTATCATGTTGACCTTATTCGTATTTGATATCATGGTCTGTATACGTACCCACGCTGCGGAGAGACACTAATGGCGACGTATTTGCGTACGACATATGGATGCGGCACTACTGGAGGCTCGTAGATAATTTCGTTGAACTTAATTTTGTATGGTATGCATTTAATCCCGGTCATCCATTTGTTTAATCATACAGTAATTTAATGCTTTCATATCTTCGATTTTATTTCACAATTGGCAATTTTCAATTATGAGAGTTGCATTCCTTAATGATATTGCCTTTTGAGTTTGTTGAGCTTACGTTTATGATAATATTATGTTAAACTTATTGTTATCTTATATGATTGTCTGTGTACATACCGACGGTTCCAGTGCAACACGACTGGAATGAGATCGTAGTTGTGTTCGGTAGATCGGAGCGGTGCTTCTGTATGGTCTTCGTTAACTTCTATAACCTGGATATTATACTGCAGAGACTCTTTTGCAGTCTTCCATGTAGTTTAAGTGACTGTAATTAACTGATATGATATATACAATGTTTCCCAATATTTTCAATTTTTAGTTTAAAGGATGGTGTTACCTAGTAACAGTGTCTGTGACGTTAAATGCGTGAACGTTTATGTCAATATTTTGATAAACTGATTCATATCTTATACGATGGTCTATATATATATATACCAACGCTGTTTGAGGGACACGACTGTCGAGCTCTTGTAGTAGCGTAACCGCAAATCTGAGAGGCACTGCTTGAAGGTCTAGGCCAATTTCTTTAGTCTTGAAATTGTACAGTATGCATTTTTCACAGGATTCCATTTATTTATGCATACTGTAATTTACTGACGTGACATTTTCAATTTCTATGAAAATTCCAAATTTTTATTTTCAGAAATTGTATTCATCAGTGAAGGTGTCATTGAAATTGGTCGAGTGTACGTTTATGCAATATTGTGTTGAAACTTATTTTTATTTTACATAATTGTCTTTATACGTACATACGCCTCCGGAGAGACTCGCCAGTTATGGTTTTGCAGGTGCGTTCGGCACATCGGCCGACACTATGGTATTATCGTCGTTAAATTCTCTATCCATGATATTGTGCCGAAGGCATTCTTTCAATATTCACTATCTATTACTACATTCTGTGATAAACTGTTATGATATTTCCGGCTTCTTTCAAACCATCTAATTTTTTGTTTCAGAGAGTGTATTTTATAGGAGAAGTGAGAATATCACAGCAGTAAAATAGAGTATGTACAAATAAATGAAAAACTGGAAATAAATTCCTACTGTACAGTATCAAGGTTAAAAATATTATCGTCGCTCCGACCTGCCGTTCGCAACTGCAAAGCCACTACAGCCCTGTCTTTCCGGAAGCGTAGGTGCGCATACAGGCAACCGTATGAAATAACAGTGAGTATAGCAAAATATTATCATAATCGTACACGTAAATAATTCCAACGATACTTTTAATAAGAAATACAATAATTGAAATAAAAATTGGAAACATCGGAGGAAATTAAGGACATCGTAAGAGTAAATGACGGCATTTCTGAATAAACATCGAATTGCGAAAGACTGAATACGGTACAACATTGATTTCAAAGGAGTTAACGACGTCCATCCAGTTGTGCCGCATCGATCTGCCGTACGCGACTACAAGACCTCGCCTGTCGTGTTGCTCTGGCTGCATGGGCACCTATACGACCAATAATGTAAAACAACGATAGGATTAGGATAATATCTCGTCAATCGTACACTCAACAAATTCCACAGACCCTTTTTCTAAGAAATACAATTTTTGAAATTAAAGACCAGAAGTTATAAAACAAATCGAAATTATCCCAAAAGTAAATTGCAGTATGCAGAAATTAATAAAATCCAGCCTATCAATGCTTACAAGCTGCATTGGTAAGGACAACGAAGAAACATGGGTCATACGCTATTGTCGCAACCGATCTGCGTACGCAACTACAACGCATCCACATTCGTGTCGCACCGGCAGCGTAGGTACGTTTACAGGCAATCAAATAATACAGGAAACAAATGTGAAAAAACGGACCATATCATGACAGTAAATATTCAGTACGTATGAATAAATGGAGGACTGGGAAACAATGCATACGGTTCAGTGTAATGGATAGATACATCATCGAAAATGATACAGTTGTGTCGCACCGATATGCCGAATGGAACTGCAAGTCCACTCCATTCCTGACGCTCCGAAGGGCTGGTATGTATACAGGCAATCATATAAAATAACAATCATTTTATCAGATTATTGTTGTAAACGTACACACAATTAATTCCAAACACACTTTACCTAAGTAATAAAAATTTTGTATATTAAAAATTGAAAGTTTTGACAGTAATCTTCCGCTTATATAAATAAGAAGGACAGTGGGGAATATTCATACGGTACAAAACGAAGTATAATGAAATTAACATAGTCCATGCAATAGTGTCGCTCCAATCTGCCGAACCCTACAGCAAGACCACTCCAGTCGTGTCGCTCGGGAAACGTAGGTACGTATACAGAGAGTGATATAAAATAGCAATGTGATTTGCAACATTTTGTCATAAAAGTGAACTTCTCTAATTCACACGGGACTTTTCCTGAAAAAATGCAATTTTAGAATAAAACTTCCATGTTCCGAAGAAAATGGAAAATATCATAACAGCAAATTACAGTATTTGTATATAAATAGAAAACTCCGAAGGAATGCGTACGGTACAATATTATGGTTAAAGGAATTAATAATGACCATGAAGTATGTCGCGTCTTACGTACGCAACGACAAGACCAGTCCAGCCGTGTCGATCGGCTGCGTAGGTTCGGATAGTGACAAGCGTATAAAATAACGAATAGTTTCACAAAATAGTGTCATAATTGTACAGTCAGCTAATTCCAAGGTCTCTTCGTCTATGAAACACAATTTTCGTTATAAGTTGAAGATTTAAAAAAAGAAAACTAAAAAATCATAACATTAGATTACAGAATGCTGAAATAAATACGAAGCTGCAAATGAATGCATACGATACAAAATCATTGTTAATCGAATAAACAAATACTATCCAGTAGAGACGCCCCAATATGCCATACGCAACTGCAGGAATATTCTTGTCGTGTAGATCTGGCAGCGTAGGTACGAATACAGACAATCATATAAAACAACAGACAATTTAACATGATATTGCCATAAACCTAAACACACCCAACTCAAAAGAAACTTTACTATGAAATACAGTTTTTTAAAACAAAATAGAAAACTTTGAAGAACATGGAAAATATCAGAAATGTGAACTACATCATGTAGGTTTAAATAGAAGACTTTTGAAAGATTGCATACGGTACAACACTAAGATTAATGAATTTAACAAAGACCATATAGCAGGGTCGCTCCGTTCTGCCGGACGCTACAACAAGACCTCGCCTATCGTGTCGCACAAACAGCGTAGTGACGTATACAGACATTCATATGAAATAACATTATATTCAACAAGATACTGTCACTAACCTAGACCCAACGAGTTCCAATAACACTTTTAAGAGTAAACAAGTTCTTTTAAATAAATAGGAAAAATTTTGAACCAAATTGAAAATATCATATCAGTAAGTTACAACATGCATAAATAAATGGCGGTCTGGGAAACAATGCATACGGTTCAGAGTCATGGATAGATAAATATCGAAAATCATGCAGTAGTGTCGCACCGATATGGCGAATGAAACTGCAAGACCACTCTATTCGTGACGCTTAGGAAGCATAGATACGTATTTAGAAAATCATATATGATAACAAGGAATTTAACACAATATTGTCATAAGCATTCACACAATTAATTCAAAAGGCACTTATACTAAGAAAAACAATTTCCTAAAATGCAAATTGAATATTGCGATAAATATTGAAAATATCATAACTGTACATTACAGTTTGTACAAATAAATGGAAAAGTGGGAAAAAATGCATACGATACATTAT